>NW_024404441.1:300000-512780 GCF_905171775.1 Rana temporaria
AGTGTTTCCTTTATTTAACTCATGAGCCATGCTTGGCTCAGTGTCTGAAAATGACACCATATACACAGGGACATACCTCCCAACTTTTTTAAATGGGAATGAGGGACACCTATCAGCAAAACTATGCAGGAATAGGACACACCCATTGCCACGCCCCCTTAAAGGAGGATTGTGCAAAAAAAAACAAGATTGGTTAAACCCACAAGTGATTTTTTTTATCACTACTATTCCTTTATATTGGCTTTTGGAATTTACAAATGCAGACATTTAGAAATCAGATGAAAGGTTTAGGGCTGGGAAACACTTTTTGAAAGATAAAAAGTGAATTTTATATACAACTACCTGTATATAGAACAGAGCATCATGAGGGACAAATGAAGAGGAATGAGGGACAGTGGGACATTGCTACAAATCAGGGACAGTTGGGAGCTATGCTGGGAGGATCAAAGAAATTTGATCTGTCCCAAGGGATTAACCCCTTAAAGGAAAACATGAGAAAAGAGGAATGCATAAATGGATGCACATCCACATACCAAAGAAAGTTCCATTACTATGATCAAAAAATCACAGAAAATGTACTTCCTTTTTGGGAAATGAGTATTGAGCCTCTCCAACAGCAGGCTAAGTGGCCACAGCACTGAATCCTGCTTGGCGAGGCTCTTAAATACTCTCCTAATCCCAGCTGCGTCTAATGTCACAGCTGGGAGGAGGTAATCAGAGACTGTGCAATTCCTCCTGTTTCGCACCTATACCCAGCGTTTTACCATACACAGATGCAGGGCTGTGGAGTCGGAGGAAATTTGGTGTACCTGGAGTCGGAGGAAATTTTGGGTACCTGGAGTCAGAGTCGGAGTCAGCAAACAATGCACCGACTCCAACTCCGACTCCTACTAAATTTAGATTGTCGAAACATTTAGGAGTCGAAACATTTATCTACCGACTCCACAGCCCTGCACAGATGGTGGATGGTGCGGACATATTGGGGACACATTCTTGTTTCCGTTGGAGCCTCCACTACCCCCCATTGCTCTCAGCCCTCTAGTAAGGGCAAACAGACCTTCAAAGATGGCCGTAACGGGTTTACGCATGTGCGGTAGGACGCTGGGTATAGAGAAAGTTCAATATTTAATCTATTTCACATTCTTTTAGATACAACAAGCACCTTGAAGTGTGCAGGGAAATATTATGGGGAAAGATTAAATATTAATCGATCGATTTGCCAAAACTTCCTGAAAAAACAGGTTAGGTCTATGCCTGAATTAAATGGAGTCCTTGGTGATTTAAGTGGCATTAGTAATGATCAATCCTGTTTATATAATTTTGGAGGTGTAACTATAGGGCACCTGTTTTTCCTTTCACTCTTGTGGCAAAAATGTCCCCCATTGGACCTCTTGGTGGGTCTTGGGGAGTATTTGGAATTGTGACCATTCAAAGGGGTGAGAAGGTCCAATCATTAGACGATCTATGTGTGATATTGACCATGTAAATTATGTTTGAGCTAATAGGAACCTTTTGGGGTTCCCAAAATGGATGTATTGTTTTAACCACTTGCCGACCGGCTCACGCCGATATACGTTGGCAAAATGGCATGGCTGGGTATATTAAATGTACCTGTACATTGCCTTTAAGACGCAGCATTGTGGGCACACATGCGCGCCCGCCGCAAGCTTTGTGAGTGTGACCGCGTCACAGGACACTGATCACAGCTCCTTGTGGTCAGGAGAAGCGATCAGTGTGGTGTCACACATAGCTCATCCCCCCACAGTTAGGACACACCCCTAGGACACACTTAACCCCTTCAGGGCCCCCTACTGGTTAACCCCTTCACTGCTAGTGTAATTTTTACAGTATTCGGTGCATTTTTATAGCACGGATAACTGTATAAATAACAATGGTTAATAAACATAGCGTCAAAAGTGTCCGATGTGTCCGCCATAATGTCGCAGTCACGATAAAAATTGCTGATCGCCGCCATTACTAGTGTAGCGTCACTCCCACAGGAGCTGCTGGTTGTTGTTGGGATCGGCATATTAAGTTACCTCACAATGTTGTCTAGGGGTGTAGTTGATGAGCAGAGTAGCGTAGAGTAGTGAGCGAATGTCCAGTCAATGAAGAAAAGTTTTCAAATGCTTTATTTTCAGCCCAACATAGCCAACATCAACATGAGGTAGAAAGGAAAGGTTGATGAAGCGATAGAGAACTTTGCAGTATCAGGCCTGGATATGAACAGAGCAATCCTGCTCTCAATAGCACAGTAGTAATAAACACAATTTGTCGCCACTCTAGCAAGAGTGGGTGAAGTGCCCCTGGACAATCTTCTGCCACAAGCCTGGCAGCCGAAGTGTCGCTTTAGATTGCTGGGAGGAACAGGCCTCTGCCACAGACCCGGCTCTAGGGACTCTCTGCCACAGGCCAATTACTTGAATGAGCTAAATGGACAGATTGAGATTGAGCGAATCCTCCCAGTAGATTAAGCATAGGTCACCGGATGACAGCAAAAGTGTACCTGTCAACATTCCGGTCACCAGATCCCCGATGGTTCGTTCAAGCCCTGTTGGACAACCTGCCTCTGGGTTCTCCTCAAGCTGACCCCCCATCGAACGGCATCCTGCCTGGGATCTCCTCAGTAGAGCTGGGGACCCAGCAAATCACTGGGGCCCCTTTCAGCAACATGGAGCTCGGCGTAGCGTATGACCCTGGCCTGGTAGGCCATCACCGGGGTCCGTTGGATGCGCACACCTAAAGGTGGGTGCCGCACCTGGAACCCGCAAAGAACCACACAAAATGGCGTCTGCCACAGATATACTCTCCCCCAGCATGCACCGCGAGGACAAACTCCTCCAATTGGCTGCTGGGGAAAAGTGGCTCTGCTAGAACACCTCTAGTGCCAACAGTCGCCCAGGGGTGGATACAACACCCCTGGAGCACAGACTGACCTACAGGACAGTTCAGGAGTGACAGCAGCCCAAATTTAGAAAATTATGAATGGGAGCAAAATAACTCTCCCATTCCCCAATAACTTTAGCGTAGTGCCTATACTGAAAGTAATGCCGCGTACACGGTCGTTTTTTGTGATGAAATAAAATGACATTTTTAAAAACGTCATTTAAAATGATCGTGTGTGGACAAAACATAGTTTTTTGTCTTCTGAAAAACGACCAAAATTTTTTTTCGAACATGCTTCAATTTTTTATGTAATTTTTTAAAATGTCATTTTTTGTGTTATAAAAAATGATCGTGTGTGGGCAAAAACGACGTTTTAAACCCACACATGCCCAGAAGCAAGTTATGAGACGGGAGGTAAAACTACCATTCATAATGGAGTAAGCACATTCATCACGCTGTAACAGACAAAAAAACCCGAATCGTCTTTTACTAACAAGTAACCAGCTAAAAGCAGCCTCAAGGCGAATAGAACTTCCCCTTTAGAGTGCCGTCGCTTTGTTCATCATTTTTCAAAAACGATATTGTGTGGGCAACATCATTTTTAATGATGAAAAATTACATATTTTTTTCCAAGACAAAAAGTGATCGTGTGTACAGGGCATTAGGGGGCGCTACACTAATAAAAAATAAATTATTAATAAAAATGCCATAAAACTATCGCCTATTTTGTAGACGCTATAACTTTTGCGCAAACCAATCAATAAACGTTTATTGTGGGGTTTTTTTTAACCAAAAATATGTAGAAGAATACGTATCAGCCTAAACTGAGGGAAACAATGTTTTTTTTATATATTTTTTGGGGATATTTATTATAGCTAAAAGTAAAAAATATTGCTTTTTTTTTCAAAATTGTTGCTATTTTTTTGTTCATAGCGCAAAAAATAAAACCCGCAGAGATGATCAAATACCACCAAAAGAAAGGTCTATTTGTGGGAAAAAAGGATTTCAATTTTGTTTGGGAGCCACGTCGCACGACCGCACAATTGTCAAAGTGACGCAGTGCCGAATCTTACTAAACACCTTGGACTGTCTACTTTCCAAAAAGGGGGTCATTTTGGGGGATATTTGTACCTATTAGTGGGTACATCAGGATTGATCAATTTTCAGATATTTTCGATAGTTTGTGGACTCTATACTTTTCCTACAGACCAAATAATATACACAGAATTGGGTTATTTTTCCCTAATGCCGCATACACATGATCAGATATTCCGACAACAAAACCGTGGATTTTTTTTACGACGGAATGTTGGCTCAAACTTGTGTTGCATACACACGGTCACACAAACCTTGTGACGTACAAGACGTACGTATGATGAGCCGAGATCAATGAAGTTCAATAGGCAGTTCAGCTCTTCTGCTTGATTCTGAGCATGTATTTTTTTTGTGCGTCAGAATTGCATACAGACGATCGGAACCTACTCTCAAATTTTTTTTGTTGGAAATTCAGACAGAAAATGTCCGATGGAGCATACACACGGTCGGGAATTTCCGACCAAAAGCTCACATCGGACATTTGTTCGTGTGTACACGGCATAAGAAATGTATCAGAATACAGTTTGGCTTAAATTTACGAAGACAATTATTTATTTGCAAAATTTTATAACAGAAAATGTTTTATTTTTTAAATTTCAGTATTTTTTAATTTATATAGCAAAAAATAAAAACCTAATGGGGATTAAATACCACCAAAAGAAATGTCTATCTGTCTTAAAATCTGAAAACTGTCCTGGACAGGAAGGGCATACAAGTTATTATGTGACCAATACCATACAAATAATTCTTACTTTTATTTCCCCAAGTTATCCGATTACAAGGAGACCTGTATAGATCAAATGATGGGACCAATGAGGATGGAGGAGGACCGGAGTCACATGACTGAGAAGATACTAAACCTCACCCTGGAGATCATCTACCTGCTGACCGGAGAGGTGAGGAGGATTCTGGGAGGTCACATGACATCACTCTTATCTCTATTAATAATACAGACCTGACCGGAGAGGTGAGGAGGATTCTGGGAGGTCACATGACATCACTTGTATCTCTATTAATAATACACAGACCTGACCGGAGAGGTGAGGAGGATTCTGGGAGGTCACATGACATCACTCTTATCTCTATTAATAAAACACAGACCTGACCGGAGAGGTGAGGAGGATTCTGGGAGGTCACATGACATCACTCTTATCTCTATTAACCACTTAAGCCCCGGACCATATTGCTGCCTAAAGACCCAAGGGGTTTTTACAGTTCGGACTGTGTCGCTTTAACAGACAATTGCGCGGTCGTGCGACGTGGCTCCCAAACAAAATTGGCGTCCTTTTTTCCCCACAAATAGAGCTTTCTTTTGGTGGTATTTGATCACCTCTGCGGTTTTTATTTTTTGCGCTATAAACAAAAATAGAGCGACAATTTTGAAAAAAATGCAATATTTTTTACTTTTTTGCTGTAATAAATATCCCCCAAAAACATATATAAAAACATTTTTTTTCCTCAGTTTAGGCCGATACGTATTCTTCTACCTATTTTTAGTAAAAAAAATCGCAATAAGCGTTTATCGATTGGTTTGCGCAAAATTTATAGCGTTTACAAAATAGGGGATAGTTTTATTGCATTTTTATTATTTTTTTTTTTTTTTACTACTAATGGCGGCGATCAGCAATTTTTTTCGTGACTGTGACATTATGGCGGACACTTCGGACAATTTTGACACATTTTTGGGACCATTGTCATTTTCACAGCAAAAAATGCATTTAAATTGCATTCTTTATTGTGAAAATGACAGTTGCAGTTTGGGAGTTAACCACAGGTGGCGCTGTAGGAGTTAGGGTGCACCTAGTATGTGTTTACAACTGTTGGGGGGTGTGGCTGTAGGAATGACGTCATCGATCGTGTCTTCCCTATAAAGGGAATGACGCGATCGATGCGCCGACACAGTGAAGCACGGGGAAGCCGTGTTTACACACGGCTCTCCCCGTTCTTCAGCTCCGGGGAGCGATCGCGACGGAGCGGCTATAAACAAATAGCCGCGCCGTGGTCCCGGATCGCTCCCCGAGCGGACCCGACCTCCGCATGTAGCGGGGGGGGTCCCGATCGGACCCCCCACCCGCTAATAGGCGAGGACGTACCTGTACGCCCATGTGCCTGTACGTGCCATATTGTGGACGTATATGTACATGCGGGGGTCGGGAACTGGTTAATAAAACACAGACCTGACCTGAGAGGTGAGGAGGATTCTGGGAGGTCACATGACATCACTCTTATCTCTATTAATAATACACAGACCTGACCGGAGAGGAGGATTCTGGGAATCTAACCTGATATTCCTATTGGTTCCTCAATACAGAGATTTCCTCTTGTGAAGTCAGGTGATCACATGACCATCACAGTGCCTCCATGTGACTCCCTAAAACCTGAGAGACACAACATGGAGAAGATTCTAGAAGTCACCAAGAAGATGATGGAGCTGCTGACAGGAGAGGTGAGCGGTGCCGGGAATTCTGGGACATTATCCAGTAACGGAAAAGAGATGTGTCTAGAACATGGACTCGTAGAGATGGTGAGTGTTTTTTTACACTATGTGATATTACAAGATTAACACCTTTTACAAGTGATCTTTTGTATAATTTTCTTGGTTTAGGGTGAAGATCTGATAGATATAAAAGTTGTGATTAAAGAAGAAGAAGAAGAGACGTATGTAAGGGATGATCAGCAGTCTATGGAGGAGGATGGAATAACGGGGACATTTATAGAGGAGGACACGCCTACAGAGATCAGCACAGGTGGGTCATTAACACTAAACCCATTCCTCCACCCATACTGCTCACTGATTGGTCCAGAGTAGGGCGGGGACTGGGTGATATCAGCCTGTAATCCCCTGGTCACTTTCCTGAGCTGTGTTCCCCATCCTGTATTCCTGTATTTCTCTCGGATAATCTTCCTTCTCTGTGCTGCAGACACAATTTATGTCTCTAGACTGGATTTATGGAGACTCTGGGGTTCAGTTGGCAACAAAATGTTCATTTATGCCATAGACGTTACTAGACACCTAGGAAACATTTTTGGATTTTCTACCCCATACCCGAGTCTCGCATGATCTCTGACAGAACAGTTCTCCCAGGATTACTTGTTCTGTTATTTGCTGGCTGTGCCGGGTGGAGGGATATGTCTGTATAGTCTCAGACCCAAGTCACTGAGTGCAGTCTCAGGAGATGGGAGGCAGCGGTGTGGGATCTCTGCAACTTGTCTCATGTAAACATTTAATCCTCCACTGATTACTGAATACCAATATTATGAGTCCTGACCCTTAAACCCTATACACACGATCGGTTTGTCTGATGAAAACTGGCCGATGGACTGTTTTCATCGGACAAACTGATCGTGTGTGGGCCCCATCGGTTTGTTTTTCATCTGTGAAAAAAATAGAACATGTTTTATATCTTTCCTATGGATAAAAAAAACGATAGAAAAAAACGATCGTCTGTGGAGAAGTCCATCGTTCAAAAATCCATGCATGCTCAGAATCAAGTCGGCGCATGCTCGGAAGCATTGAACTTCATTTTTTTAGCGCGTCATAGTGTTTTATGTCACCACGTTTTGGCACGGTCAGATTTTTGACTGATGGTGTGTAGGCAAGACTGATGAAAGTCCGCTTCATTGGATACCCGATGAAAAAATCCATCAGACTAGATTCCATTAGATATCCGATCGTGTGTACAGGGCTTTACACTGTATTATTTATATTGTATATTACATACTTCTGATACTGTATAGTCCTAACTTTTGTATCCTATATAATAAGTTCTACACTACATTAGACTTACTTATTTTGCACCCATTTCCTACCAGCTGGACATTTTATATCGGATGATGTGATTGGAGGACAGACTTTTACATGGTGATAATAATGTGATAACATCCTCAAACTTTGGAACCTTAAACAGAAAGTGATAATGAGGGAGGAGTAAATAACCCAATGATGGTGGTTGTAACAGTATGGCCCGTGGGACCCAGAGGCTCTTGAAGGATGTGGGGTACTCCTGTTTCAGCTTCACCAATGACTCCTGGGTCTAGGGTCATCCTATGTCCACTAGGGGCATAGGATGACTAAGAACTGATATCTTGAATTACATGAGATGGGACAGTAATGATAATTCACAATGTATTGCAGGATATCTTGAAATATTACAGGTGGTTAATTCTGAACCCAACAGGTCAATAAGACAGTGATTCATTCAATGTGGGAACACAGGCTGTTAAGGTGTTAATTAAGTCTGGCTCCTAAGATATTTCATTGTGCTATGCTAATTGACACTGTATTGTGTGAATTTCTATTGATGATAGATGTGTTGGGGGTTGGCAGTCTGAAAGGTCAGACGTCTGACTTTTCAGCTGTAGTTGATTAGCATGTCAATTACGTCTACAAAGGAATGTGTATTGTGTAGCAGGTGAGAATAGCTTATCGTGGAGTCAGAATGTCTGGAATGTGGATTGAACTTTTTACAGAGATATTCCCTATAGAATTTTTGTATGCACATGAAGGTATATACGTGTAAATCACCAAACACACATTTCCTCTCTTTTATTAGAGGGTTCTTTCACCAGACACTCTTACTCGCCTATTAGTTTGATTACTAATTAGATAATTGAACACCACTTGTTTTTTTGGGGTATTCAGTTGTTTGGTCTTATTAAGGTTGTATATATATTTGATATCAGTTGTTGAATTTTTAGCTATGACTAAGCACTAGTTTCAGTGCGAAACGCGTCAGTAGTCAGGTTTTATTTTATGTTGCTGTGATTTGTAGTGCTGTCCTTCTTTTAATAAAGGCTACAATTTTTTCAGAGTGCGGCTGTCCAGAAACATTTTTTGTTCCTGCTTTGCTAAGTTCATTGCCTGCACCTGAGTTGTCTGCAATGGAGGATATTCATCTGGGTTCCCACCCGGAGTGGTTACTCCCTTTTCCCTTGGATTGAGGGGGACTCGTTGGGAAGCATTTTATGATGTTGTGGGTGGAGTGTGTCGTCCATTTGATTACTGCAACATTCCATTTGGTGTATATAAGCAGCCTGAGTTTACCATTAAAAGAGCTACCTTTTTGGAACCAGAGAACAGAGCTGTGTCTTGTTTGTCTGGGGAATTCTTATGTGTCTTGTCTGCTGGATTGTGGAGTGTCGAGAAACTGTCTTGGGTTGGTGGAATGGAATATCGTAAACGGTGTTAACCCCTGACCGTTACAGTGGTTTTCAGGATCAGTCCAGTCTTCATCTTGGTTGTTCTCCCCATCCTCACTCTCTGACCTCTGGTGGGGCTTAGCCCTATTGTTATTTATGAATAAATCATGGACTAAATAAGAATGTGCAGGACTTCTTGTGTTTGGAAGATGGCAATGAGTGATAGAGGGGGTGGGGACACTCATCCTATAATGATAGAGGGGGTGGGGACACTCATCCTATAATCCCCTCATCACTGTCACTCCTATAAAAGACAGTTCTCCTTGTTTCCTCACTCTCTGACTAAGGTCCATGAATAAAGAAATGATCTGGTAGGAGATCAGAGGACCCATTTACTAGTTACCTTGAGGGGGGAATTGTAAGATCCTCAGAGACAAAGCTGCCTGATGTGGGCGGAGTCCTGGTTTAGGGGAACCAATCTTCTCATGTCTAGTAATAATCTTTGTATTTCTATTTTAGTAGATGGACGGGAGATGAGGAAAACCTCAGAGCATTGTCTCACTTTGTCTCCAGACTGTAAAGTAGAAGATGAGGACATCACACAGTATAGTCCAGGAGAAAATCTGACTACCTCAAATGTCCATCCGGCACCACACAGTGTAGATGGACCATCGTATTCCTCTAATCCTGAGGAACCTCAGACTATGCGGGACGGTGCCGGACCATCGTATTCCTCTTCTCCTGAGGAACCTCAGACTGTGCGGGACGGTGCCGGACCATCGTATTCCTTTTATCCCGAGGAACCTCAGACTGTGCGGGACGGTGCCGGACCATCGTATTCCTCTTATCCTGAGGAACCTCAGACTGTGCGGGACGGTGCCGGACCATCGTATTCCTCTTATCCCGAGGAACCTCAGACTGTGCGGGACGGTGCCGGACCATCGTATTCCTCTTATCCTGAGGAACCTCAGACTGTGCGGGACGGTGCCGGACCATTGTATTCCTCTTATCCTGAGGAACCTCAGACTGTGAGGGACGGTGCCGGACCATCGTATTCCTATTATCCTGAGGAACCTCAGACTGTGAGGGACGGTGCAGGACCATCGTATTCCTCTTATCCTGAGGAACCTCAGACTGTGCAGGACGGTGCCGTCCTTCCAACAGAGAAGAGGCTTTCCTGTACTGAGTGCGGGAAGTGTTTCCCTTCTAAAGCCCATCTTAATGTGCATAAAAGATCTCACACAGGAGAGAAGCCGTATTCCTGTCCTGAGTGCGGGAAATGTTTTTCACAGAAGTCCCATCTTTACAGACATCAGAGATCTCACACGGGGGAGAAGCCGTATTCCTGTCCTGAGTGTGGGAAATGTTTTTCATTTAAGTCCCATCTTTCCACACATCAGAGATTTCACACGGGGGAGAAGCCGTATTCCTGTCCTGAGTGTGGGAAATGTTTTTCATGTAAGTCCCATCTTTCCACACATCAGAGATTTCACACGGGGGAGAAGCCATATTCTTGTCCTGAGTGTGGGAAATGTTTTTCACAGAAGTCCGATCTTTCCAAACATCAGAGATCTCACACAGGGGCAAAGCCGTATTTCTGTCCTGAGTGCGGGAATTTTTTTTCACAGAAGTCCCATCTTTCCTCACATCAGAGATCTCACAGGGGGGAGAAGCCATATTCTTGTCCTGAGTGTGGGAAATGTTTTTCACAGAAGTCCGATCTTTCCATACATCAGAGATCTCACACGGGGGAGAAGCCGTATTCCTGTCCTGAGTGTGGGAAATGTTTTTCACAGACGTCCAGTCTTTACACACATCAGAGATTGCACACGGGGGAGAAGCCGTATTCCTGTCCTCAGTGCGGGAAATGTTTTTCAGACAAGTCCAATCTTTCCAAACATCAGAGATCTCACACGGGGGAGAAGCCGTATTCCTGTCCTAAGTGAGGGAAATGTTCCTCACTGAAGTCCTGTCTTCCTGTACATCAGGGATCCCACACAACCCTCGAGGTGTATTAGTGAGTGCGGGAAATGTCTTGTATATGAATGTTGCTGAACATCACAGCTCTCATGTGGGGAAGAAGCACACCCTGATATACACCTCAGATATACTCCATGGCTGATCTTCATCATGTAAGAAACACTTCATAAGGAGATCAGAGATCACCAAAGACATGGATGAAGTGTTGTACCGTGTTGGCCATTGATAGCAGTAGAAAAATAAAAATGGAGTCATGACCTCTCATTGGCTGAGTACATTTTGGGGTGGAAGATTTCACAAACACTTAGAGGTCGGTATAAAATAAAAATGGTGGAATGAATGTGAGCGGCCATGATGAATATTGGATGTATTTTATTTCATACACTGATTTCCTTGGCTCCATCTAGTGGCCATAAAGCGTTATTGTGCTATTTTTACTGATTGAGGTATTTAACCACTTCCCGCCCGGCCTATAGCCGATTTACGTCCGGGAAGTGGTTTTGAAATCCTGACTGGACGTCCTGCAGGATTTCATGCCGCGCGCTGCGATCGGTGATGCCGGGTGTCAGTCTGACACCCTGCATCTCCGATCTCGGTAAAGAGCCTCCGGCGGAGGCTCTTTACCACGTGATCAGCCATGTCCAATCACGGCTGATCACGATGTAAACAGGAAGAGCCGTTGATGGCTCTTCCGCGTCTGACAGACGCGAGTAGAGGAGAGCCGATCGGCGGCTCTCCTGACAGGGGGGGGTTCGCGCTGATTGTTTATCAGCGCAGCCCCCCTCGGATCGCCACACTGGACCACCAGGGAAGGGCAAAAAAAAAAAAAGGGGGCAAAAAAAAAAAGCATGAAAAAATAAAAAAGATGCCAATCAGTGCCCACAAATGGGCACTGACTGGCAACATGGGTAAATCAGTGGTGCCCCACAGTGTCAATCAGTGCCACCCCAGTGTCCATCAGTGCCACCCCACAGTGCCCATCCATGCCCAGTGCCCACCTATCAGTGCCCATCTGTGCCACCCATAAGTATCCCTCAGTGCCGCCCGTGAGTGCCCATCAGTGCCGCCCATGTGTGCCCATCAGTGCGGCCTATGAGTGCCCATCAGTGCCGCATACCAGCGCCGCCAATCAGTGCCATCTTATCTGTGCCCGTCAGTACTACCTCATCAATGTCCATCAGTGCCATCTCATCGGTGCCCATCAGTGCCGCCATATCAGTGCCCGTAATTGAAAGAGAAAACTTACTTATTTACAAAAAAATTAACAGAAAAAAATAAAAATGTAATTTTTTTTCAAAATTTTCAGTCTTTTTTTAGTTGTTGCGCAAAAAAAAAATCGCAGAGGTGATCAAATACCACCAAAAGAAAGCTCTATTTGTGGGGAAAAAAGGACGCCAATTTTGTTTGGGTACAGTGTTGTATGACCGCGCAATTGCCATTCAAAGTGCGACAGTGCTGAAAGCTGAAAATTGGCTTGGGCGGGAAGGTGCGTAAGTGCCTGGTATGGAAGTGGTTAATGAAAAATAGCGTTTTATGGCCACTAGATGGAGCTGACAATCGTAGGAAATCACTGTGTTACATTCTAGCAATATGTGTAAGAGCTGAATGAATTTCCTATAAGTAGAGTCCTCAGTTTGCTCTGTCAGACATGATTCCATACTAATACCTGAGATCATACTCATACACTTATCAGTACAGCAGATATTGGGGGATAGAAGGGAAAGTGTATGGAAGCCTCACCTTCTAATACAACCCATTCAGTTTATAATAGAAATGAAAGGCAAAACATTTGTGTATAGATATAAAATATATTAGAAGTACTTTTCTCCCCTTTTTTATAAGTGATCACATTCCCTCTGTTCTCAGCTGCATAAGAGTTGGGATAGGAGAAACAGCAACACACTGGTCTTCCCAGTGAATGGCTGTGCAGGGGGAAGGTTGTAAGCACAAGTCTGATCATTGGAGGAGAGCAGGTTGACTTCCAAGCTCAGCACAGCCAGCAAACTGACCATGTTGTGCTCTCCTGCCTAGTGTGGTCAGTTCTTAACCAGAAAGTAGAGGGATTTTCAGGATCACCAGGGATTTCACACAAAGAGAACAGGAGACTTCTTCATACCAGTACATGGGACAGCAGACACAGGTCAGGAAGAGGAAATGTTGGACTTGTGTATTCTTTACCCAGTTCAGCCTTGGGAAGGTTTTACCCCCCTCCCTTCATGACCAGCCCAGGCCATTGTTTGCTATTTAACACTGCGCTCCTTTACCTGGTAATTGCTCAGTCATGTGACGCTGTACACAAATGACATTTATATTATTGTTTCACACTGACATCACCAGTGACACCAATACAGAGATCAGTGATAATACTATGCACTGTGACTGTACTAATGACACCGGCTGGGAACTGACATCACCAGTGACACCAAAACAGAGATCAGTGATAATACTATGCACTGTCACTGTACTAATGACACCGGCTGGGAACTGACATCACCAGTGACACCAAAACAGAGATCAGTGATAATACTATGCACTGTTACTGTACTGATGACACCGGCTGGGAACTGACATCACCAGTGACACCAATACAGAGATCAGTGATAATACTATGCACTGTCACTGTACTACTGACACCGGCTGGGAACTGACATCACCAGTGACACCAATACAGAGATCAGTGATAATACTGTGATGGATTAGGTAAAATGCCCATTTTCTATGCATCTTTTCTATACTATAAAGTCTATATTTTTCTTGTATATATAAATTGCTTTTATATTCCTTGCTCAAAATGGCCGCTAGTAGCACCCCCTCCCATCGAGTGCAGAATATAACTAAACAATGGCGCCTCCGCCCAAGACTACACCCTATCTGATGACGCTCAGATCCTGTAGGAAGTTCACCTTTCATGGACCCAACCAATCAGAAGCTACGAGTATCTAGATAACGTTATGCTAATGATACATTACTTACAGCATTAGTCGCTCACCTATAAAACCCCCCATGTATCCGGAACCAATAAAGAGAGTATCTCCAATCTGAGCACAGTCTCAGTGTGGTCCTTTTCTCGTGCATGCACTATATCATATAGGCCTAATCAAGACGGGGAAGATACTCGCCAGACGATTAGTCTGATCCATATCAGCTGGTGCCCTAACGTGAGGGCCCCGGGTTGTGAACCAACGGACAGCCGATCGCGAAGGCGCCGAGGTGGACCAGTGCGGACGAGCTGGAGACTGATCACCTCCAGAGTACGGTAAGACATACCTTTCACTACCTTACCAGTACGTGACCCATCTCTGTTGTTGGTCTATCTATGTCTGATGTGGTTGCCGGCGGTCACCAGAGACAGGTAATTGCTTGCCGGGGTCTAATTTGTATCGAACCTGTTGTGCTTTTTTAAGGTCATTTTTACCCGCACAGTAATTTATTTTGAATTCTTTTCTAATGAAGATATTTTTGAATACAAGTCAATTTATATGACATAGTCTATAATATGAAACGTATTCACGGAGACGTACGATCATACATAATAGCTAATTTATTGGTAGACAAAATATGAATATTTTACATGAAATTAAAATACCAATTGCGTTCCATAAACGACTTGAAAATAAATCAACATACCCCCAAACTGGGCATTTAGTATACTTGATATGTGTGCAATGGTAGGTTCTCAATTTAGTTACAATAACTTTATGTAAATGACAATGAAACGAAAGCGTCTATTTCACATGTCCATCCGTTACTAGACTGCAGGTAAGTAAGTGATTAACAATGTGAAATATATTGGACGTTTGTTTTGTCAATAAAATTGGAACTATGTAAGAAGAAAAATATATAGTGAAAAATTGTACTCTTTAAAGAAAATGGCATAATTACCAATTCCAAAACGACTATTTCCTACTGGCAAGTGACCAGAGCTAAATGGCTACAGTGGCTTTCTATGGATCTTCATGGGACAAGAATATGTCCTCATGCATAGTGCAAGTGTGCCCCTCCCTGTCGGAGTCAGTCCTTAATCATCCCTGCATGGGTCCTCCTTCAGTCATTGATCCATTGATTGATCCCTCATCGATCTCTTTCATCTGATCCTTTATACCCGTCAGGACAATAAGACTATAAAATTATACCAAGTTCTGCCCAGCCGATATGTGTCCTTAACTCATAGGTTGGTGGCCCATATGGGAATTCCTGTCAAGACGTGTCTGGTTTCTATTGGCTGACAACGTAATGATTAACTGTTCCCTAGGCTTTGAGGACCTCAAGTGATATCACTTTCAACCACTAGGTGTCTGACCTTTATTGTGAGATTATCTGTATCTTAATATTTATATTATTGTGGAGACTATCTACATATATGTATATATATATCTATATATATATTGTAAGGGGTTAGCTCGGTAGCGGGGTGTGTGACCCCCTGGATGAGTTCACTAAACACTGAATTTATATAGACAGGCAGTCGAAGACGGTTGAAAACAAAGATTTTGGTTTATTCTTCCATCTTGCTGGAAACAAGTGCAAGCATCCAAACAGCATAAACAAAATCAAACATAAAATAAACCCTGGCCACTTGGGGCATCTATCTTCACCACACAGGAACCTATCTATGGAGTCTGGCACAGCCTAGTGCTGGGCATACACTGCTGGTCATACAGCAGAAAAACAATAGTCTTTTGATGTTTATCACACAGAAAAATCAATCCTCCTTACCTCCTCAGAAGACTTTCAGCTACTGCTCTCTTTCAGGATGCACCAAATCAGTGGTAATCCTCTGGATTACTTATAGAGGCCTTAATTGCCTCATTCTGAACAGCTGAAGTCTTCCAACGCCCTTAAACCTTTTCTGGCTACTTCTGCAGCCGACACCTAATAATAATTGGTGTATTGTCTAAACAAGGCAGAAATGTATCTCCCATCTGTGACCACGCCTACAGATTTTCCTGACTTCCTGTCACATACCCCCCCTCTTGTTTCAACCCTAGGTTTGGGACACAGGTTGGCAGGCAGGCATGCACTCGGGACAACCCATCTGCATTCCCCATTTTAGCACCGGGGCGATGCGTTACCACAAAACTAAATTCCTGGAGTGCCAGGAACCACCTATTTATTCTCCTATTGGTCTCTTTGTTCTGTGCCATCCACTTCAATGGGGCATGATCCGTCACCAGTTCAAACTGTCTACCCACGAGGTAGTATCGGAGAGAATCCAAAGCCCATTTCACCGCCAAGCACTCTTTTTCAATGGTGGCATAATTCTCCTCATGGGCCTTCAACTTTCGGCTGAGGTACATAACAGGGTGTTCCTCTCCCTTGATAATCTGAGACAGTACAGCTCCTAAGCCCACATTTGACGCATCTGTCTGAACCACAAAGTCCTGTGAAAATCAGGCAAATTTAAAACTGGCTGACTACATAAGGCCTGCTTTAACACCTGAAAAGCTGTTTCTGCTTCGGGAGTCCATTTGGTCATGACAGACTCCTTCTCTTTGGTCAAATTGGTCAGGGCAGCAGCCTGTGAGGCAAAACGGGGGATAAAGTGGTGATAATAGCCGCCATCTCCAAAAATGCACGAACCTGTTTCTTGTTGGTGGGACGTGGCCAATCCTGAATAGCCTCAACTTTGTTTATTTGGGGCTTGATTAGACCTCTTCCAATGGTATACCCCAGATACTTTGCCTCTTCTAGCCCAAGGGTACATTTTTTTGGATTGGCTGTAAACCCGGCTTTCCAGATGAAATCCAACACAGTCTGAACTTTTGGCAAGTGTGATTCCCAATCCTCACTGTGGATGACAACGTCATCGGGGTATGCAGCAGCATAGGCTCGATGAGGCCGAAGGGTCTTATCCATGGTGCGTTGGAATGTGACGGGGGCATTTTGTAACCCAAAAGGCATCCTCCGATATTGGAAAGATCCGTCTGGAGTTACAAATGCTGTTTTTTTCCTGGCCGACTCCGAGAGAGGAATTTGCCAATAACCCTTGGTGAGGTCTAACGTTGTCATATATCGGGCAGTGCCTAGGCGATCAATCAGTTCATCTATGCGGGGCATAGGATAGGTGTCATACTTAGTGATTTGATTCAGGTGGCGAAAGTCATTACAAAACCGCCAACTTCCATCTGGTTTGGGCACTAAGACAATGGGTCTGGACCAATCACTATTTGACTCTTCTATCACCCCCAGCCCAAGCATTTTTTTTACTGCCTGGCGAATTGCCTCTCGCCGAGCTTCTGGAATTCTATAAGGCTTCAACTTGACCTTATCCCCTGGTGTGGTGATAATGTCATGTTCAACTCCGGAGACCCAACCTGGCAGGTCTGAAAACTTCTCCTTATTACGGAGCACAAATTCTTTAACCTCCTGTTGCTGAGTTTTGGATAGAGTCTCCGCTATCCCAACTTCAGGGACAGCCAGGTTAAATGGAGCAGAAAATCGGGTAGTTTTAGCGACCAAGGACTCTCTATCCTTCCATGGTTTCAGCAAGTTCACGTGATGGAGCTAATTTTATAATTCACCACTCCCATTTTTTCCAACACTTCATATGGACCCTGCCATTTGGCTAGGAATTTACTTTCAACCGTGGGGACCAGCACCAACACCCTATCACCAGGTGCAAAGGAACGGACCTGGGCCCCACGATTGTAAATACTTTGTTGAGCCAATTGGGCTTGGGCTAAATGTTCCTTCACAATCGGCATCACTTGGGCAATTCTATCTTGCATTTGGGCCACATGTTCAATCACACTTCGATGAGGGGAACTCTGACTCTCCCATGTTTCCCTGGCAATGTCCAGTAGGCCCTGGGGGTGCCTCCCATACAGTAGCTCAAATGGAGAGAACCCTGTGGGCGATTGGGGAACCTCTCCTATTGCAAACATCAGATAAGGGAGCAGATAATCCCAATTTTTTCCGTCTTTATCCACCACCTTCCTCAACATTTGTTTTAAGGTTTTATTAAACCTTTCCACTAACCCGTCTGTCTGAGGGTGATATACTGATGTACGTAATTGGGTCACTTTCAGGAGTTTACAAAGTTCTTTGGTCACCCTAGACATAAACGGGGTGCCCTGGTCAGTTGGGACTTCCTTAGGAAGACCCACACGGCTGAAAACCTGAAATAACTCTTTGGCAATGGTTTTAGCAAAGGTGTTTCGGAGAGGAATCGCTTCTGGGTAACGGGTGGCATAGTCCATTATTACCAAGATACGCTGGTGCCCTCTAGTGGACTTCAGTAAGGGGCCAACCAAGTCCATGGCGATCCCCTCAAAAGGTACCTCGATAATGGGCAGGGGTACCAACGGACTGCGGAAATGTGGCATGGGTGCAGTAATCTGACACACTGGACAGGAAGAGCAGTACAATTCCACTTCTTTAGTGATCCCAGGCCAATAAAACCTCTGGGTGATCCTCTCCCGGGTTTTTTCTGCTCCCAAATGTCCCCCAAGAATGTGCCCATGGGCCAGTTCCAAAACCATCTTGCGGTACGGTTTAGGCACTACCAGTTGCTCAATGGTGTGCTCTATCCTCTGTGACACTCGATATTACAGGTCCCTTTCAATAATGAAGTAAGGGAGGGCAACCCTCTCGTCAGGGTTAACTAACTCCCTATCTATCTTCACTACATTCTCCCGGGCTCTTAGCAATTTGGGGTCCCTCAATTGCTCAGTGACAAAATTTTCTCTGTGCACCTCGAGGTCATCAAACCCTATCGGCCGCTGTTCCTCTTCTGAGGTAGCAGGCTCCTCCCTAGGGACTGGTGTTTCCCCTGCTAAGACTGAGAATGGAAACTCAGGAGAATCCTCACAGTTAGAGGTTTCTGGAGTAGATGGTTCAGACTCAGAAGAACCACCTACTGGGGAATCTGGACAGTCCTAGAGTTGCCAGAATTTTGGGAAATCCCTTCCTACAATGGCGTCATATGGCAGTTTGGGAACTAAACCCACCTGGTGACACAAGTTACCGAGGGAGGTTTCAAAGGAAACCGTAGTCACCGGATATTCTCGAGTGTCCCCATGTACACAAACTACAGCCATTTTCCTCGGATGTAAGGTTTTCCCACCACTAGATCACTTTTCACTAAGGTGACCAGGCTACCTGAATCCAACAATACCACAACATTTTTACCATCTAAGCACATTCTATATAAAGGTTTCTCATTTCCCTTTTCTGCAGTGCATGTGGTTGCAAAAAGGGACTGTCGTCTCTCTGTCAGAAAGTCACACTGCATGGGTTCATCACCCGCTGGGCAAACCGCTGCTACATGTCCCTCTTCCCGGCAACGGTAACAAATCAACCTTCTGGTCCTCTCCTGTGGGATGGGTCTTCCAGGCCGCTCTCGCCAAACATTAGCAGTAGTCCCGATAATTCCTCTAGTTGCTCTTTGGTCCCTCTCTCCACCCCCATCCCTTGATGCAGTCTTACCTATAGGTGGGGAGGGTCTGGTCTTGGGGTGGAAAGTCTGTGCGTCTCTGGTGGAAGAGGACAAATTCTCTGTTGTTGGGTACCTTTCGACCAGGTCTACAAGTTTGTCTGCGGTTTCCGGACCACCATGGTTCACCCATTTCTGCAGGGTGTTAGGAAGAGACCTGAGAAATTTGTCCATGACTACTCGCTCCAAAATTTTTGGTCCGGACAGAGTTTCTGGCTGCAGCCATTTCTTAGCCAAATGGATATGGTCATACATCTGCGACCGAGGTGGCTTCCTCAGCTGATAACTCCAATTGTGGACCTGCTGAGCACGGACATCCAGGGTTACACCAAAACGTGCCAATATTTCCTCTTTTAATCGAGCATAGTTTTTTGCATCTACAAGCTCCAAATCAAAATATGCCTTTTGGGCTTCTCCAGATAATAGGGGGCTACTAGTCCATCCCACTGGTCTTTAGGCCAACTCTCTTTTTCCGCTGTTCTCTCAAGCGTGGTCAGAAACATCTCAGGGTCCTCATCTGCAGTCATCTTTGGCAATAAGTGTCTTACCCGAAAAGTCGATATGTTACTGGCCTGACTCCCAGCCTCAGTCTGCTGTCTCTGAAGCTGTTTCATGATGGCCTCCATTTGCTGCTGGTGTCTCTGTTCCAAGCCTGCAATGCTCTCTCGGTGAGCTGCAAGGCTCTCTTGGTGAGCCTGTTGTTGAGCTGCCATGCTCTCTTGGTGAGCCTGTTGTTGAGCTGCAATGCTCTCTTGGTGAACCTGTTGTTGAGCTGCTATGCTCTCTTGGTGAGCCTGTTGTTGAGCTGCGTGAGCCTGTTGTTGAACTGCAAGCCTCCGCTGCAAACCTGCATTTGTCTGCTGTTGATTTGCATTTGCTATAGCCAGCTGTTTCAGTATCTCCTCCATTTTGGGTTTACTTTAACTGCCCGCGGCACTCCACCATGTGTAAGGGGTTAGCTCAGTAGCGGGGTGTGTGACCCCCTGGATGGGTTCACTACACACTGAACTATACAGAGAAGCAGCCGAAGACGGTTGAAAACAAAGATTTTGGTTTTATCTTCCATCTTGCTGGAAACAAGTGCAAGCATCCAAACAGCACAAACAAAATCAAACATAAAATAAACCCTGGCCACTTGGGGCGTCTACCTTCCACACACAGGAACCTATCTATGAAGTGTAGCACAGCCTAGTGCTGGGCAGACAGCAGAAAAACAATAGTCTTTTTGATTTTATCACACAGAAAAATCAATCACCACCTCAACTCTTCAGAAGTCTTTTCATCTCACTGCTCTCCTTCACTCAAAAAGCCTCAGGATGCAGCAATCAGTAGTAATCCTCTGGATTACTTATAGAGGCCTTAATTGCCTCATTCTGAACAGCTGAAGTTTTCCAAAGCCCTTAAACCTTTCTGGCTACTTCTGCAGCCGACACCTAATAACAATTGGTGTATTGTCTAAACAAGGCAGAAATGTATCTCCCGTCTGTGACAACACCCACAGATTTACCTGACTTCCTGTCACAATATATATATGTACATATACATCATCATATAGCATATATATATGTGTGTGTGTGTTTATTTCTATGTGTATATATATCTATAGATACACACACACACACACACATATATATATATATATTAGTCTACCTGCATTAAAATGTTAAAATGCTATTAAAGTCATTTTTATATATTTTTTTATTTATTAGTAAAACAAAATTGTAAACCCTAAAATATGGTTTTACCCATGGACTGTTCTATTACAGTTATACAGGGTTTATATTTGTATACTTTATTAAAAAATAAAATGTAATGATTATAAATGTATTTTTCATTGATATGTATGGTGTATAGCTGCATTACATATGTGGGATTCCATTCATTTCCTATACACCATTCACATGTAAATAGGCACATGTATGAGCTTTAAATATTAATTAAATATTGATAAAAACAATGTTTTTTAATAATTAGGTTAATGTATATTGTTTGGTGGGAATGTAACTTTATTATGTTATTAATATGTGGTGTATAATGTGTGCTGATTCATGTTCAACTTTTTCTGTATTTTTCACTTCCTCATACTGTAATCCCGCTACATCACGCCAGATTACAGTGAGAGAAGCAGTTCTCAGGAGTTTCCAGACGTTTCTAGATCGCTCCTCATCTCAACATGAGAATCGATCTACAAAGCTTCATAAACAGGCACTCAGAGGAGAGCGATCTCCCCTGAGAATGCCTGAGAACTAAATAGCGGTATTTTACCGCACTTTCATAAAAGGACACCTATGAGACGTTTCTCTGGGCTGCAGTTCCTCTGATCTCCACAAGATGGTGATCTCATTTCTACCATAGACAGAAGTCTCTATGGAAGACAGGAAGTGATGTCAGGGACAGACGGGAAGTTCCGGGTGAGAGGTGAGTCGGGAGGAAGTAGTGAGGAGACGTCGCTGGAAGAAGCAGTAGAGGAGGTAATAAGATCTTATCTTCTATTTACACCCAGTAACCCCCTGTCATGTCCGTCCTCTTCCTCCATAGTCACTGTGACGTCTTTTATCTCCAGCAGATGATGATACACACATATATAGTGTGGAGACCTTGATTAACCTCTTCAGGGGCAGAACATTCCCCCACTTACAAGGCCGAAACATTCTCTTCATTTCAGTTTATACTAAGAGATTATACGATAATACGGGTTGGGTTTTTTTTTTTTTTTTAAGGGTTGAACTTATGATACTTGTTTTTGATTTTATAATCTTTATGGAGGAGGAAATAACTATTCCTGATGTCTGTGAAGGTTCAGCACAAGGGGTGTGTCTGGATGATGACTTTATCTTTGTATCAGGTGATGTCACTGTCTATTTCCCTATGGAGGAGTATTTAGAAGGACACAAGGATCTCTACAAGGACGTCATGATGGACAATCAGCCGCCCCTCACATCACCGGGTAAGAGGAGACTTTATTGTAAAGGAGAGAGCAGTACGGAGGCTCCACCTAGATCCCCCATCATCTGATAAACACATAGAAACAATGTATTCAGTCAGTGTGTGTGTTTCCTACAGATGGATCCAGTAATGGGAACCCACCAGAGAGATGTCCCCGTCCTCTGTATTCCCGGGATTCCACACAGGAAGGTCACACCATCCCCCACCATCATCAGGTAGATGAGGAACAATCACTGATAGTATCATTAGGATCTGTACATTATCTGCATTGTTACCATTGATGTCATTTTTATTCTATATTCAGAGTGGAAACATGAGAGATCCTAAAGTTGAGGTTAAAGAAGAGATAAAAGAGGAGGATGATGAGGATGGGGTGATGGAGGAAGAACACACCATCCCCCACCATCATCAGGTAGATGAGGAACAATTATTGGTGGTTATGATTTATACACAAACATGTTTATTACAATGAATGTTTTATTATATATTCAGAGTGGAAACCTCGGGGATTATAATATTGTTATTAAAGAAGAGTATAAAGAGGAAGATGAGGAGTATGGAGTGATGGAGGAGTTTTCAGAAGGACACAAGGATATGATGGAGCCACCTAATACCAGGAACCCACCAGAGAGATGTCCCCGTCCTCTGTATTCCCAGGATTCCACACAGGAAGGTCACACCATCCCCCACTGTTACAAGGTCAGTGGGGCAGAGCATCTAGAACAGTGGTCTCAAAGTACCGGCCCGCGGACCGGTTATAAATGGCCCGCTGGCAGGGCGGAGGGTGCCGCGGAAGAGGGGGGAATAGATTTCCTTCACATGCAGAGTAGCGCAGGAAGCGTCTCTGTCATAAGTTCACTTCTCTGTGTCACGCTGCGGCTGCCCCCCGGCGCCCCCCCTCTCTTCTCGTCCATCCCCATTTGCTTGTGATATCACCTGGGATGGACGAGAAGAGAGGGGGGGTGCCGGGGGCGGGGAGCAGCCGCAGCGTGACACAGAGAAGTGAACTTATGACAGAGACGCTTCCTGCGCTACTCTGCATGTGAAGAAAAAAAGACAACAAGTAAACGCTGACCTGTACCCCATGTACCCTAATTGTGCCCTGATTGTTCCCCATGTACCCTAAATGTGCCCCATGTACCCTGAATGTGCCTTAATGTGCCCCATGTACCCTGATTGTGCCCCATGTACCCTGATTGTGCCCCATGTACCCCGATTGTGCCCCATGTACCCCGATTGTGCCCCGTGTACCCCGATTGTGCCCCATGCACCCCGATTGTGACGTCATGTGCCCCCTGTACCCTGATTATGCCCTGATGTTCCCCATGTGCCCCATGTACCCTGAATGTGCCCCATGTACCCTGATGTGCCTTAATGTGCCCCATGTACCCTCATGTGCCTTAATGCGCCCCATGTACCCTGATGCGCCCCATGTGCTCTGATGCGCCCCATGTACCCTGATGTGCCCCATGTGCTTTGATGTGCCTGACGTGCCGCATGTACCCTAATGTGCCCCGATTGTGCCCCATGTACCCTGATGTGCTGTGTCATGTGCCCTGTATCCTGACGTGCCATGTACTGATGTGCTATGCCCTGATGTGCCATGTGCCTTGTCCTGATGTGCCGTGCCCTGTACCCTGATGTGGCCTGTTGTGCTGTGCTCTGATGTGCTGTGCCCTGTACCCTGATGTGATGTGCCCTGTACCCTGATGTGATGTGCCCTGTACCCTGATGTGCTGGGCTCTGTACCCTGATGTGCGCTGTACCCTGTTGTGCTGGGCTCTGTACCCTGATGTGCCCTGTACCCTAATGTGCTGGGCTCTGTGACCTGATGTGCTGTGCCCTGATGGTGAGTAGTCAGTGTGTAGTGGTCAGTGGGGGTGTGTAGTGGTCAGTGTGCAGTGTAGTGGTCATCGTGTAGTGGTGAGTGTGTAGTGTAGTGTAGTGTTCAGTGGTCAGTGTGTAGTGTTCAGTGGTCAGTGTGTAGTGTTCAGTGGTCAGTGGGTAGTGTTCAGTGTGCAGTGGTCAGTTTGTAGTGGTCCGTGTGTAGTGGTCAGTGTGATGTGTAGTGGTCGGTGTGCAGTGTAGTGGTCAGGGTTAATAATGCATCCACTGACACCAGTGCTGGGGGTAAAAATGCGTCCGCTTACACCAGTGCTGGGGGTTAATAATGTGTTCGCTGACACCAGTACTGTTTTTGAAGTTTGAAAGTTTGCATGCAGCACCCCATGGGATATGAAAACTTGTCTTGTGGCCCTCAGGTAATTTGAGTTTGAGACCCCTGATCTAGAACATGGACTGGTGGAGATGATGTGTGGATTTTGTATGTAAGTTTATATCTTACAGATGATATTCTCTCTCATTCTCTTGGTTTAGAGTGGAGATCCAATCGATATAGAATTTGAGGTGAAATCAGAAGAAGAAGAGACGTATGTGAGGGATGATCAGCAGTCTATGGAGGAGGATGGAATAACGGGGACATTTATAGAGGAGGACACTCCTACAGAGATCAGCACAGGTGGGTCATTAACATTAAATCCATTCCTCCACCCATACTGCTCACTGATTGGTCCAGAGTAGGGCGGGGACTGGGTGATATCACCCTGGTCACTTTCCTGAGCTGTGTTCCCCGTCCTGTATTCCTGTATTTCTCTCGGATAATCTTCCTTCTCTGTGCTGCAGACACAATTTATGTCTCTAGACTGGATTTATGGAGATTCTGGGGTTCAGCTAGCAGCAAAATGTTGATTTTCACCATAGGGTTTGCTTGACCTAGACACCTGGGGTATGTACCTTGGGTCTTCTGCCCCATGCCCGGGTCTAGTGAGATCTCTGACAGAACAATTCTCCCGGGTTATTTGCTCTGTTGTCTGCTGGCTGTGCCGGGTGGAGGGATATGTCTGTATAGTCTCAGACCCAAGTCACTCAGTGCAGTCTCAGGGGATGGGAGGCAGCGGTGTGGGATCTCTGCAACTTGTCTCCAGTAAACATTTCATATCATGAGTCCTAACCCATCACTATAGACTCCGAGACTTCTATAGGTAGACTGCTATACAGTGGAAGGCCTCCAGCCGGACACCACTTCTGTATAGGTAACAAATCTTGTTACAGTCACTAACGCTAGTTCTACATAACTCTTGGTAACACAGAATAGTTCTCTTCTTCTCACACAGTCTCTCACTGCAGATCTTCTCTCACTGAGCTCCCGGTCTCTCACTAGTAGGGATCAGCTTTATGTTCGGGTCGAACATGAGTTCCACTCGAACATCGGCTGTTCGCCCGTTCATCGAAAAACAAACATTATGGGGCGTTCGCGCCAATTTCGAGCGCCGCGTCACGAGATCGCAGTGCATTGCTATGTGACGATTGGCCAAAGCATACACTATGACCCGCATACTTTGCCCAATCCCAGCGCCGTCAGCAAAGAAAGACATAATTGGCCAAAGGCAGGGTGCCTTTGGCCAATCATGGCTCAGGGGGACTAAGTCCACGCCCCACACTATATAAGGCCGCATGCATGTTCCCTACCCCTGTTGCTAAATCATAGAAAGAAATTTCGTCCCAGCCATCCACATGCTCAGCGTCTGAATGCTAGCTTGGCTACTGCATCTGCACTGCAACTGCTGCCTTTTCAGCTGGTAGACTCTGCCCCCTTTTGTGAATTTGTGGAATGTGCGGTACCCCAGTGGCAGGTTCCCAAACGCCATTTCTTTTCACGGAAGACCATTCCGGTTCTCTACCAGCATGTGGAAGGCAATGTCTTGGCCTCATTGGACAGGGCGATCAGCAGTAAGGTGCATATTACAGCTGACTCATGGTCCAGCAGGCATGGACAGGGACTTACCTTTCTTTCACGATGCACTGGGTAACTCTGCTGGCAGCTGGGAAGGATGCAGGACAGGGTGCAGTATTGTTGGAGCTTGTTCTGCCACCATACACCATGCCACCATACCTGCAAAATGCTAGTGGTGGCTGTCTCCTCCACCCCCTCCTCTTCTTCCTCTATGGCCTCTTCCTCTGCAGATTTGTCCTCCTGAACCAGCGATGCTCCATAGACGTTCAAGGGGCTACGCAAGCACTCAGGCAAAAAGATGCCATGCGGTGCTTTATTTGGTCTGCTTAGGGGACAGGAGCCACACTGGGTCAGAGATTCTGTCAGCTCTGCAGGGGCAGGCTCAGAGGTGGTTGACGCCACGCCAGCTTCAGCCAGGAATGGTTATAGGCACCAACTTCCTCTCTGCCCTCCGACATGGACACTTGACCCATGTGCCCTGTTTTCAGGAACTTTCCCAGAACTTATCCAGCCTTCGCAGAGGGAGCAGAGGATGAAACATCTTTGGGAGGCCTTGCAGAAAGGTTTGTGCAATGCGTTTCCAGACCCTGGGAGGTTACAATTTCCTGGTGCTGGACAACATGTTGCTGAGGCTTCGTTCAGTCAGAGGAAAAGCGGTGGAGAAGGTGGCCGTCTGACCGATGCCATCAGACAATTCTTCAGTCCGCAGCCCCAAGGTCTGATCGGTTCCAGCAACCGTCGCCAGCGTCTGAATTACATGGTGCGGGAATATCTAGGAGCAAGGTCAGACTTGGAGACCTTTCCAACAGAAAACCCTCTGGTTTACTGGGTCTTGAGGATGGACCACTGGCCAGAGCTTGCACAATATGCAATTGAGCTACTGGCCTATCCTGCATCCAGCATTCTTTCTGAACGCACATTCAGTGCTGCTGGAGGCTTTGTAACCGATCACAGAGTGCGCCTGTCCACATAATCTGTTGATCGGCTCACCTTCATAAAAATGAATCAGTCTTGGATCACCAGCTACCAAGCACCTGGTGCTGATGTAACCGATTGATTTTTCTATGGATGTGGGATCCCTTGAAGACTGCCTATGCTGAGTGACTATCCTATTATGCTGAGTGACTATCCTATTCCTCCTCAATGTTCATGTTGATAGCTTCTAAGAATATTTTTATTTCAGGGCACCACCACCACCGCCTAAGGCCCAATTTTTCTGCCCCTGTTTAGCAAAGGGCGTGTAATTACATATTTTGATCTAATATTTCACAGCAGGGCCCGTTCCTGCACCCACCAAGAGTAACGGTGAGGACTTACTGTGTTCTGGTACCACCAACACCTAAGGCCCAATTTTCCCCTACTTTCAAACATCCGACTTACAAACGACTCCTACTTACAAACGGAGGGAGACAACAGGAAGTGAGAGGAAATCTACCCCTAGGAAGGGAAATTCTCTCCTGTAAGAGTTAATATGGGAAAAAGATGTTTCCTCTCCACTGATGCTTTTTCACCAATCCTTGTTTCCCTAATAACCCCAAATTTTCTAAATCCAATTGTCATTGGGACAGGAAGTGAGGTGAAATCTTCTGAACATGGGGCACAGACAGCAAAACAAATGTTACAGGGTGATATTCCTTCCCTAAGTTTTCCAAAAAGCTTAAAATTCGATTTTTTGTCTGGAGCTACACTTACAAAATGTACCAGTTCCAAATTACAAACAGATTCAACTTAAGAACAAACCTCCAGTCCCTGTCTTGTTTGTAACCCGGGGACCGCCTGTATACTGCTGTTCAGAGTATATAGAGCCTGCGGGCACTTTATATTTTTCACGTTCGGGCCCCATAAACTTTAACGGTGTTCGAATGTTCGCACAAACTTTCGGTCCATTCGCTTGTTCTGCCACGAACCGGGAGGTGTTAGGCTCCTCCCTACTCACTGGACTTCCAGATTCGGTGGCCACAGAATCTCCTGAGCTCTTCTACAGCTAATCCGCTGTATATTCCTCAAGCGTCGCCCCTGGCTTGACACTTACTGATGCTCAAGCGTCAACCCCGCTATCCTGCTGGGCCCCTGGCTTGGCACTTACTGATGCTCCTCAAGCGTCACCCCCGCTATCCTGCTGGGCCCCTGACTTGGCACCTGCTGAAGCTTTCCCACTTCTTCACTGTCCCAGGTTCCTTAGTGGCGACAGCTTCCCCTCTACCTCCGACCACAACTGGTTCCCCGTTGGGCTGAATCTTTACTCTCGGTTGGAATCCAATCCTGCAGTCCCAACCCTGCACTGCTTCTCTTGCTCCTGAATAGGCCTCAGGCTTCCGGCCTAGCGACCCGGGCGACATAACACACGTCCACCCAGACAGCCATCCAGGTGGCACAGAACCTCGATCAACTGACTCCCCCCAAATAAATAGGCTGGCCAAGGGACCAAAGAAACCCCTGCAAATTGGTTGAGACACCCCATCCATTCATAATCCGACCTTGCTAAGCCCTTGTCTATCTAGTGACAGAAGAGAAAAGGTGCAGCCATCCAAAGTTAGAGAGGAATCAGTAGATCTCCTAACAATAAGCAAGGATAACTACCACCTGGGAAACTCAATTTATTAGCCACCCTTCCTAAACACCATGTTGTACATTACATACTCCTGACCCCTGCACTATATTCTCTATGTTGTACATTACATACTCCTTCCCCCTGCACTATATTCTCTATGTTGTACATTATATACTCTATGGTGTACATTACATACTCCTGACCCCTGCACTATATTCTCTATGTTGTACATTACATACTCCTGACTTCTGCACTATATACTCTAGTCTATGGTGTACATTACATACTCCTGACCCCTGCACTATATACTCTATGTAGTACATTACATATTCCTGACCCCTGTACTATATACTCTATGTTGTACATTACATACTCCTGACCCCTGCAGTATATACTCTTTGTTGTACATTACATACTCCTGAGCCTCGTCCTATAATCCCCTCATCACTGTCACTCCTATAAAAGACAGATCTCGTTGTTTCCTCATTCTCTGACTAAGGTCCATGAATAAAGAAATGATCTGGTGGGAGATCAGAGGACCCATTTACTAGTTACCTTGAGGGTGGAATTGTAAGATCCTCAGAGACAAAGCTGCCTGATGTGGGCGGAGTCCTAGTTTAGGGGAACCAATCAGCTCATGTCTAGTAATAATCTTTGTATTTCTATTTTAGTAGATGGACGGGAGATGAGGAAAACCTCAGAGGATTGTCTCACTTTGTCTCCAGACTGTAAAGTAGAAGATGAGGACATCACACAGTATAGTCCAGGAGAAAACCCGACTACCTCAAATGTCCATCCGGCACCACACAGTGTAGATGGACCATCGTATTCCTCTTATCCCGGGGAACCTCAGACTGTGCGGGACGGTGCCGGACCATCGTATTCCTCTTATCCTGAGGAACCTCAGACTGTGCGGGACGGTGCCGGACCATTTTATTCCTCTCATCCTGAGGAACCTCAGACTGTGAGGGATGGTGCCGGACCATCGTATTCCTCTTATCCTGAGGAACCTCAGACTGTGTGGGACGGTGCCGGACCATCGTATTCCTCTTATCCTGAGGAACCTCAGACTGTGCGGGACGGTGCCGGACCATCGTATTCCTCTTATCCTGAGGAACCTCAGACAGTGCGGGACGGTGCCGGACCATCGTATTCCTCTTATCCTGAGGAACCTCAGACTGTGCGGGACGGTGCCGGACCATCGTATTCCTCTCATCCTGAGGAACCTCAGACTGTGAGGGACGGTGCTGTCTTTCTAACACATAAGAGATTTCCATGTCCTGAGTGCGGGAAATGTTTTTCAGGGAAGTCCAGTCTTTCCACACATCAGAGATCTCACACGGGAGAGAAGCCGTTTTCCTGTTCTGAGTGCGGGAAATGTTTTTCAGGGAAGTCCAGTCTTTCCACACATCAGAGATCTCACACGGGGGAGAAGCCTTTTTCCTGTTCTGAGTGTGGGAAATGTTTTTCACGGAAGTCCGATCTTTCCAAACATCAGAGATCTCACACAGGGGAGAAGCATTTTTCCTGTTCTGAGTGCGGGAAATGTTTTTCAGATAAGTCCAGTCTTTCCATACATCAGAGATCTCACACGGGGGAGAAGCCTTTTTCCTGTTCTGAGTGTGGGAAATGTTTTTCACAGAAGTCCGATCTTTCCAAACATCAGAGATCTCACACGGGGGAGAAGCCTTTTTCCTGTTCTGAGTGTGGGAAAGGTTTTTCAGAGAAGTCCAGTCTTTCCAAACATCAGAGATCTCACACGGGGGAGAAGCCTTTTTCCTGTTCTGAGTGTGGGAAATGTTTTTCACAGAAGTGCCATCTTTCCAAACATCAAAGATCTCACACGAGGGAGAAGCCTTTTTCCTGTCCTGAGTGCGGGAAATGTTTTTCACAGAAGTGCCATCTTTCCACACATCAGAGATCTCACACGGGGGAGAAGCCTTTTTCCTGTCATGAGTGCGGGAAATGTTTTATACGGAAGTCCCATCTTTCAAAACATCAGAGATCTCACACGGGGGAGAAGCCTTTTTCCTGTTCTGAGTGCGGAAAATGTTTTTCAGTGAAGTCCCGTCTTTCCAAACATCAGAGATCTCACACGGGGGAGAAACCATTTTCCTGTTCTGAGTGTGGGAAATGTTTTTCAGAGAAGTCCAGTCTTTCCACACATCAGAGATTACACACGGGGGAGAAGTCTTTTTCCTTTTCTGAGTGCGGGAAATGTTTTTCAGCGAAGTCCACTCTTTACAGACATCAGAGATCACACACTGGGGAGAAGCCGTATTCCTATCCTGAGTGAGAGAAATATTTTTCACAGAAGTCCCATCTTTCCACACATCAGAGATCTCACACGGGGGAGAAGCCGTATTCCTGTCCTGAGTGCGGGAAATGTTTTTCAGTGAAGTCCAATCTTTACAGACATCAGAGATCTCACACGGGGGAGAAGCCGTATTCCTGTCCTGAGTGAGGGAAATGTTCCTCACTGAAGTCCAGTTTTTCCAGACATCAGAGATCTCACACGGGGGAGAAGCCTTTTTCCTGTCCTGAGTGCGGGAAATGTTTTTCAATGAAGGCTAATCTTTCCACACATCAGAGATCACACACGGGGGAGAAGCCTTTTTCCTGTTCTGAGTGTGGGAAATGTTTTTCAGTGAAGTCCAATCTTTCCACACATCAGAGATCTCACACGGGGGAGAAGCCGTATTCCTGTCCTGAGTGAGGGAAATGTTCCTCACTGAATTCCTGTACATCAGGGGTCCCACACAACCCTCGAGGTGTATTAGTGAGTGCGGGAAATGTCTTGTATGTGAATGTTGCTGGACATGTGGGGAAGAAGCACACCCTGATATGCGGGTGAAACTCGAAAAATTTGAATATGGTGCAAAAGTTCATTTATTTCACTAATGCAACTTAAAAGGCGAGACTAATATATGAGAGAGACTCGTTACATGCAAAGCAAGAGGGTTCAAGCCGTGATTTGTCATCATTGTGATGATTGTGGCTTCCAGCTCATGAAAACCCCAAATCCACAATCTCAGAAAATTCCAATATTCCATGCAATCAATAAAACACGGATTGTACAGAGAAGGATATCGCACCTCTGAAAAGTAGAAGCTGCGTATTAATTGTGTGAAAATAGTGCAGCGCTGCGTATCTATAAATCTTATAGAAACAAATAATTATACATTCCATAAAACTATTTATGAAAAAAGAAATGATAAAAAAACAGTTCATATGGAGGTTTCCAAAGCTGTCACCGCTGTGAAAAATCCGATTTAAATGGATCCAATATTCAGTGCGCACCCCCACCTGCTAAAATGCATGCTCACCTCATGGGTGAGTATAAAACTCATAGACAGATCACTCCTCGTGTCCGATCACGATCCGTCCACTTTACCAATGGTAGTAATTCCTACAGTCTCCAGACTGCACCTCTGTGTGGGGAATCAACGTATAAATTGTCTCCAAACACCACCTTCCTCCATTCACTTATTAATAATCAATTCCACTTCTATATCCCGGGGGGAAGGACATGAAAGAAAAAACACAAGTACCATAGTGCTCTCTGCTTCTGAATTTATTATAAAAGCCCCTCCCCCTAAAAAGTTACACAGGAACAAAAATTGTCTCTGGACAGCCGCACTCTGAACAAATTGTCGCCTTTATTAAAAGAAGGACAGCACTACAAGTCACAGCAAAATAAAACACGACTGCTGACGCGTTTCGCACTGAAACTAGTGCTTAGTCATAGCTAGAGTCCCCTAAAAAGTTACACTTACAAGAAATAACAATAAAAACAGCAAGTATCAAATCACCAGCTCATTCACCGCCGATCTAGACCCACGGCGCTTCGCCTGACATCATAGATAGGGCTCCTCCCTTCTAAACGCGTGTCGGCCTCTCATTGGCCTTCGTCAGTAGATGGGTGGGTCAAATGAGGTGAAACCTTATATACCTGCCTGTTGCCTAGGCAACCGTTCAGGCATCACCACAGTCTGTGAGGACACGCCCTCTTCCTGTGACTACAGAGCTGACATTCATAGAGCTGGAGAGCGTGTCGCCTGAATCTGCAAACCAGCAGGGCGCTCTCACTCGATCACACCGATGAGCTCCGTGGTAATGTCCCGTTACAATCTGATCTCCACATGAGTGTGCGACGTATCGCCATATACATACAATAAAAAAACAAGTCTAAAATAAAATGAAAAGATGTTCCTATGTGATAAAACCCGAGGGTTTCTAATGTTAAAATATCGCAGCTTCTGCTGTTTAAAGGCTTTACTTTGCGTTCTGGATGAATGACGAATCGTGAGACAAATTTGTGAATTAACGTGAATAAACACTGTGTTTTAATATACACACTATAAAGGATAATGTAACGGTAGGGCCCGTGGGACCCAGAGGCTCTTGAAGGGTGTGGGGTACTTCTGTTTCAGCCTCACCAATGACTCTTGTGTCTAGGGACATCCTATGTCCACTAGGGGCATAGGATGACTGAGAACTGATATCTCGGATTACATGAGATGGGACAGTAATGATAATCCACAATATATTCAGAATATCTAGAACTATTACTGGTTGTTGATTCTGAACTCAACAGGTTAATTGAAAGACGTCATCACCTTCAGCTACCTGGCTGTAGTGTACAATATAAGCTTGCTGTGATTGCATTCTATTGTCTATTGTGCTAATTAAGTCTGCTACTGTGGTGATGTGGATTGGAGCTTGGTAGACAGTCTGGCTTCTAAAGACCTTTTCATTGTGTGATGCTAATTAACACTGTTTTGTGTGAATTTCTATTGATGATAATGTGTGTTGTGAATTAGCACAGTCTAAAAGGTCAGATGTCTGACTTGCCAGCTGTAGGTAATTAGAATTGGAGTCAGAATGTCTGACTAAAGGAATGTGTATTGTATAAGCAGGTGTCCATCTTAAAAGATGTGTATTGAGGGGGGCTCGTTAGTACCCATTGTATGATGTTGTGGGCGTAGTTGAGTCATTGTTACTGACTGTATATAAAGAGCCTGATTTTTCCCATTAAAGTATCTATCCGTTTGGAACCAGAGAACAGAGCTGTGTGTGTCTCGTAATTCTGGGGGAAATCCAATGGGTCCTGTCTGCCGGATTGTGGAGTGTCGATAAGCTGTCGTGGGTTGGTGGAATGGAATATCGTAAACGTTGTTAACCCCTGACCATTACAGATAATAAGTACAGTTACAGTAAATTCATAGCTTCAAATAAAAGTTCAATACATAAAAGAAAGTTTTTCGAGAACATGTGCTTTAACCACTTCCATACCAGGCACTTACGCACCTTCCCGCCCAAGCCAATTTTCAGCTTTCAGCGCTGTCGCACTTTGAATGGCAATTGCGCGGTCATGCTACACTGTACCCAAACAAAATTGGCGTCCTTTTTTCCCTACAAATAGAGCTTTCTTTTGGTGGTATTTGATCACCTCTGCGATTTTTTTTTGTTTGCGCAACAACTAAAAAAAGACTTAAAATTTTAAAAAAAATTATGTTTTTATTTTTTTCTGTAAATTTTTTTGTAAATAAGTACGTTTTCTCTTTCAATTACTGGCACTGATATGGCGGCACTGATTGGCACCGATGAGATGGCACTGATGGACATCGATGAGGTAGTACTGATGGGCACCGATTGGCGGCGCTGGTATGCGGCACTGATGGGCACTCATAGGCGGCACTGATGGGCAGCACTGATGGGCACTCATAGGCGGCACTGGGCACTCATGGGCGGCACAGATGGGCACTCATGGGTGGCACTGATGGGTACTTAAGGGTGGCACAGTTGGGCACTGGGCATGGATGGGCACTGTGGGGTGGCACTGATGGACACTGTGGGGTGGCACTGATGTATCCATGTTGCCAGTCAGTGCACATTTGTGGGCACTGATTGGCATCTTTTTATTTTTTTTACTGCCTTTTTATTTTTTTTACTGCCTTTTTATTTTTTACCCTTTTTTGCCCAGTGTGGGTTTCCCTGGTGGTCCAGTGTGGCGATCCGAGGGGGGGCTGCGCTGATAAACAATCAGCGCGAACCCCCCCTGTCAGGAGAGCTGCCGATCGGCTCTCCTCTACTCGCGTACATTGTGATCAGCCGTGGTTGGACACGGCTGATCACGTGGTAATCACTATTCTGGCACTTCTCTCCTCCATGTAAAAATTATATTTATTTCCTGGGAAATTACTCAGGACCCCCAAACATTATATATAATTTTTTAGCAGACACCCTAGGGAATAAAGTGGCGGTCATTTTTGATTTGATTTCCAACATTATTTGCGCAATAATTTGGCTAACGCCTTTTTTTTTGGGCCCAAAAACAAAAACGGTTCATGAATTAAAAAATAACAAACAGTAAAGTTAGCCCAATTTTTATGGATAATGTGAAAGATGATGTTACACCGAGTAAATAGATACCTAACTTGTCACGCTTTAATATTGCACACACTCATGGAATGGCGCCAAACTTCGGGACATAAAAATATCCATAGGCGATGCTTGATTTTTTTTTTACAGGTTACCAGTTCACAGTTACAGAGGAGGTCTAGGGCTAGAATTAGTTCTCTCGCTCTAACGCACGCGTCAATACCTCACATGTGTGGTTTTAATGGTGTTTACATATGTGGGCGGGACTTACATGCATATTCGCTTCTGAGTGCGAGATACTAGGGACAGGGGCGTTTTATTTTTTTTTACCTAATATTTTTCTTTTTGCACTTTTTTGTCCCTTTTTTTTATTTTGGATCAGTTTTCTTCCTATTACAAGGAATGTAAACATCCCTTGTAATAGGACTAGTGTGTGACAGGTCCTCTTTATGGAGAGAGGCGGGGTCAATAAGGCTGGAAAGCATGGTATTGCAAAAAAAAAAAGATCTCATGCTTTCAGCTGCAATCATGTTCATTCAGCACAGTGGTGTAGTGTATAGCACTTTGACCTAGCAGCAAAAGGGTCGCTGGTTCGAATCCCGCCCGTGACACCATCTGCCTGGAGTTTGCATGTTCTCCCTGTGCCTGCGTGGGTTTCCTCCCACACTATAAAAACATGCTGCAAATCGGATCCGGTCTAAATAAGCCCTAATATGCAGTAGTATATTTAGGTTTTGTGCTGCCCTAGGCCTGACTAAACTTCTGCGCCTCCTAATAGAAAAATGACCCACCTCTTCCTGTCAAGGCCACACCCTGTTTTTTTAGGACACGCCCATAAATCTTCAGGGGGGACACACACTAGTTCTGGGGGGGAGGGGGCCACTGGATTCCCTTAATTTGCATAGTTTTTCTCTCACTTCTTGTTTGGCTATGGGGCAGGAAGTGAAGGCAAATCTCCCCAATTGGACAGGGATGGTCCAAAATAAACTGACAGGGGCTATAACCCTCCCTCACTCTATCCAAAATGAAAGAAAAAAAGTGTTGATTATAGTTCTAGTTTAAGCACAAATTTCAGAGAGTTTTATTGAGAGGACTAAGAAAATATAACCATGCCAATAGGCCAGGATACAGCGTTGCTAATATGTATGAATGTGTGTGTGTTAGGGCCCCCCACAAACACCACCCAATGTTAAATAAACAATTTTCTTAATTTGCAAATAAGTATTATCTGTTAATTTTTGGGGGATGCCTGCACTCCTAATAGGGCGAAGACACCTCACAAATGTTGTCACTTTCTACTTCAAATTCATTCACTTTCTGTCACATAGCCAAACAGGAAGTGAGGGTAAAACCTTACTAATGTCTTTTGTTGGGGACACACAGATCAATCTAAATAGTTTCCCATTATGGAAATTGCATTTTGCTGTGTACACCCCAAATTATTAGGGATCTTGGACTTTGGGGGTCCATTTACTAAAGGCAAATCCACTTTGCATTACAAGTGGACAAGCATGGAAGAAAACAAAAAACGTTGCTTCTACAGGATTGGATGTTAAAACCGTCAGTGCTTCCTCTCTGATTTTCAGCGACTACGCTTGTACTGCAGAGTGGCTTTGCCTTTACTAAACCCCAAACTAACTAATCATTTGGGGTGTACACAGCAGTGCAATTTGCTTAATGGGGACACTAGTTAGATTGACCCCAAGAAAAGACATTGGTAGGGTTTTAACCTCACTTCCTGTTCAGCTGTGTGACAGGAAGTGAAGCCAATTTTAAGAAAAGGGACACAAAGCTTAACCCAAAAAAAACACAAGCAGGGGTTCTAACACTCACTTGGCTTCCCTCAAACACCCACAATTAGAATAGGATTGCCTTGCGCTAGATTTAAGCACAGTGCTGTAAATCAGCACTTCAAGCCTGTCCACCAATACCCCCCCCCCCCACCACAGGCCATGTTTGCAGGTTTTCCTTCATCTTGCACATGTGCTTTAAAAGACAGACAGTCTGAACAGCAATTCTTGATAAGAGAAATCCACAAAACATGTCCTGTCGGGGGTACTTGAGGGCTGAGGACCACTGCAGTAAAAAGAAAATACTTACCACTTTGTCTTTAAAGTCATGGAGAATAAACATGGCAAACATTTCATGATTACACACCAGGAAAGAAGCTTAGACAAAAATCACACATAATTTGTTAGGCCCAAACCTATTTCAGCTGCAGCTGTCAAAATCTGTAGCATGAAAAAGTAACAAAAAACAAACTTCAAAATTTGAAAGTAATTTTTATTGGTCAACAAAACAAGGAAAGCAAAAAAGACAAACAAACAAACAAAACACACACACACACACAAACATAAATAAATTTAAAAAATCAAATTAAACATAGGTTAACCGTCCCAACATCTTCAGAAATATTTTTCAAAATAAGGCAGCAGAGACAAATACATAAAATTGAACATCATTTAAAAATAAACAAAAAACATTGGCAAAATAAAAATAAACATGCTCCAAAACACATTTCTGTTTAGCAACAGCATTCCTGCCAGCCTGCCCTTCTCAGGGCAGCTGAGGACTGCTCTATCCACGCTTTTTATAACATGTGTGCTTGTGTGCTAGTAATGAAGCAATTGAAATCACATGAACAAATTTCAGTCTCTAGTTTGGGTGAACTTGTAAGTGGTTACACCTGGTAGGATGTCCTTAAATTACTATAAATTACTAACCCACCTACGCTCTATGAGCATGCTCAGAGACATCCAAGTGATTTTCACCCTCAAAAAGAAAGTAAAACATTTCTAAGTGTCTGAGCAGGCTCAGTTCATCTCACATGCAGGAACAAAGCTGCAATGGCTGCTGAAAGCATGAGAGCTGTGTTTTTTTCCCCCTGAACTCATGCTTTCCAGGCTGAAGGGGAGGTCTTAGTGAATTATTATGTAACAAAAATAAATAATAATAATTAAAACGCCCCTGTCCCTAGTAGCTCCCAGTCAGAAGCGAACACGCACATTTTTTTTCAGGTTAACAGTTTAGAGTTACAGAGGAGGTCTAGTGCTAAAAGTATTGCTCTCGCTCTAACGCACGCGTCAATACCTCACATGTAAACACCGTTCAAACCACACATGTGAGGTATTGACGCGTGCGTTAGAGCGAGAGTAATACTTTTAGCACTAGACCTTCTCTGTAACTATAAACTGGTAACCTGAAAAAAAAAAAAAAAGTCGCCTATGGGGATTTTAAAGTACTGAAGTTTGGCGCCATTCCATGAGTGTTTGTAATAGTAAAGCGTGACATGTTAGGTATCCATTTACTCGGTGTAACATCATCTTTCACATTATCGCCAAAAATTGGGCTAACTTTAGTGTTTTGTTATTTTTTAACCACTTGAGCCCCAGACCATATTACTGGTCAATGACCGGGCCAGTTTTTGTGATTCGGCACTGCGTCGTTTTAACTGACAATTGCGCGGTCGTGCGACGTGGTTCCCATTTAAAATTGGCGTCCTTTTTTTTCCCGCAAATAGATTTTTTTTTGTGGTATTTGATCACCTCTGCGTTTTTTCTTTTTTTTGCTATAAACAAAAATAGAGCGACATTTTTGGTTCCAAAAAATCGCAATAAGCGTTTGATTGGTTTGCGCAAAAGTTATAGCGTCTACAAAATAGGGGTTAGTTTTATGGCTTTTTTATTAATATTTTTTTTTTTACTAGTAATGGCGGCGATCAGCGATTTTTATCGGTACTGCGACATTATGGCGGACACATTTTTGGGACCATTGGCATTTTTCTAGCGACCAATGTTCTAAAAATGCATTGCTTACTATAAAAATGTCACTGGCAAGGAAAGGGGTTAACACTAGGGGTGAGGGAGGGGTTAATTATGTTCCCTGGGTGTATTCTAACTCTAAGGGGGGTGGGACTGACTAGGGGAAATGACAGATCGCTGGACGATCAGGCATTTCCCCCCTGACAGGACCAGGATAAAGGGGAACTCCGCGCCAAATTTCAAACAAGAAACCGGCGCGGGTCCCCCTCCAGGGGTACGTTAGGCTCTTCGGCTTGGTCTGGAATGTGACCAATCCCCCATCCCAGGCACGCAGTTTGGCCCGGACAGGAATGGGGGTGGGGACGAGGGAGCGCCCCCCCTCCTGAGCCGTACCAGACCGCATGCCCTCGACATGGGGGAGTGTGTGCTTTGAGGACTCAAAGCACTCTTGTCCCCATGTCGATAGGGACAAGAGCCTCTTCCCGACAACCCTAGCCGTTGGTTGTCGGGGTATGCGGGCGGGGGGCTTACCAGAATCTGAGAGCCCCTTTAATAGGCGTCATCCCCCGGCAGAAGTCGCCGAAGTCCGGATGCCCCCCCTAATGTAAAAGAGCTTAAATGGTTTGGGGGGCCCCGGCGGAAGGCACCGGATAAGACCGAGGGATGGCGCCCTCCCCCGGCAGAAATCGGCGAAGCCCAGGGCCCCGGCGGAAGATCGGGAGAGAAGACACCCCCCCTTCTAAAAGAGCTGAAAGAAGAAGGGGGGGCCCCGGAGCTGACTAATAAATTATTTTAAAAATCTGTGTGGTGTGTTTTTTTTTACTTTACATTTTCCCCCAGGTGAATGGGTAGGGGTACGATGTACCCCATACTCATTCACATAGGGTGGGGGGCCGGCATCTGGGGGCCCTCTTATTAAAGGGGCTCTCAGATTCTGATACCCCCCCCGCATACCCCGACAACCAACGGCTAGAGTTGTCGGAAAGAGGCTCTTGTCCCTATCGACATGGGAACAAGAGTGCTTTGGGGTGGGGGGCAGTGCCCCCCTCCCCCAAAGCACACACTCCCCCATGTTGAGGGCATGCGGTCTGGTACGGCTCAGGAGGGGGGGGCGCTCGCTCGTCCCCACCCCCATTCCTGTCCGGCCAGACTGCATGCTTGGGATAAGGGCTTGGTATGGATCTGGGGGGAACCCCGCGCTGGTTTAAGCCTAAGCCTAAGAGCCTGGTATGCACCTGGAGGGGAACTCGTGCCGTTTTTTGCTTTGAAATTTGGCACTAATACACCTTAAGGGTTGTGTGGGATCCCTGATGTACAGGAAGATAGGACTTCAGTGAGGAACATTTCCCTCACTCAGGGCAGGAAAGTGGCTTCTCCCTTGTGTGTGATCTCTGATGTGTGTAAAGATGGGACTTCTGTGAAAAACATTTCCCACACTCAGGACAGGAATACGGCTTCTCCCCTGTGTGAGATCTCTGATGTCTATTAAGATCAGACTTTTGTGAAAAACATTTCTCGCACTCAGGACAGGAATATGGCTTCTCTCCCGTGTGAGATCTCTGATGTATGTAAAGACTGGACTTCTTTGAAAAACATTTCCCACACTCAGGACAGGAATACGGCTTCACCCCCATGTGAGCTCTCTGATGTATGGAAAGACTGGACTTATCTGAAAAACATTTTCCGCACTCAGGACAGGAATAAGGCTTCTCCCCTGTGTGAGATCTCTGATGTTTGTAAAGATGGATCTTCTGTGAAAAACATTTTTCACACTCAGGACATGAATACGGCTTCTCCCCAGTGTGAGATCTCTGATGTGTAACAAGGGTTGCTTTTTGTACAAAACATTTCCCACACTCAGAACAGGAATGTGTATTTTTACCCATGTGCTGTCTCTGATGCCTGGAAAGGCTAGACCTACCTGAAAAACATTTCCCACACTCAGGACATGAATAAGGCTTCTCCCCAGTGTGAGATGTCTGATGTGTGACAAGTTGTCCTTTTACTACAAAACATTTCCCACACTCAAGACAGGAATACGGCTTCTCACCTTTGTGCATTCTTTGATGTGTGTGATAAAAAGACTTGTCCGAAAAACATTTCCCGCACTCAGAACAGGAGTACGGTTTTTCCCCTGTGTGAGTCCTTAGATGTGTTGCAAGATCTGATTTTTGTACAAAACATTTCCCACACTCAGGACAGGAATACGGCTTCTCTCCTGTGTGAATTATTTTGTGCCGATTAAAACCAGATTTAAAATGGAAACCCTTCCCGCACTCAGTACAGGAAAACCTCTTCACTGTTGGAAGGACAGCACTGTCCCTCACAGTCTGAGGTTCCTCAGGATAAGAGGAATACGATGGTCCGGCACCGTCCCGCACAGTTTGAGGTTCCTCAGGATAAGAGGAATACGATGGTCCGGCACCGTCTCGCACAGTCTGAGGTTCCTCAGGATAAGAGGAATACGATGGTTCGGCACCGTCCCGCACAGTCTGAGGTTCCTCAGGATAAGAGGAATACGATGGTTCGGCACCGTCCCGCACAGTCTGAGGTTCCTCAGGATAAGAAGAATACGATGGTCCGGCACCGTCCCGCACAGTCTGAGGTTCCTCAGGATAAGAGGAATACGATGGTCCATCTACACTGTGTGGTGCCAGATGGACATTTGAGGTAGTCGGGTTTTCTCCTGGACTATACTGTGTGATGTCCTCATCTTCTACTTTACAGTCTGGAGACAAAGTGAGACAATCCTCTGAGGTTTTCCTCATCTCCCGTCCATCTACTAAAATAGAAATACAAAGATTATTACTAGACATGAGCTGATGGTTCCCCTAAACCAGGACTCCGCCCACATCAGGCAGCTTTGTCTCTGATGATCTTACAATTCCCCCCTCAAGGTAACTAGTAAATGGGTCCTCTGATCTCCTACCAGTTAATTTCTTTATTCATGGACCTTAGTCAGAGAGTGAGGAAACAACATGAACTGAGTGATGAGTGATAGAGGGGGTGTCCCCACCCCCTCTATCACTCATTGTCATCTTCTCAACACAAGAAGTACTGCACTTCCTTATTTAGTCCATGATTTAGTCATGAAAAATAGCGGAGCTGAGCCCCACCAGAGGTCAGAGAGTGAGGATGGGGGAGAACAACCAAGATGAAGGCTGGACTGGTCCCGAAGACCACCATCATTGGGTTATTGTCTTCCTAACACAAAAAGTACTGCACTTCCTAATTTACAAAGGCAGATCTCTAATTAGGCAGTCGCCTCTGGCCTTGCACTTACAGGGCCTCATGGCCACCAAATTTCCTTACCATGTGTATGCGAGGGAATGTTCCCGGGCCGGACTTGCTGTAGGAAACACTGGGGCCATATTTCCCATACTTCCCCCGAGCTCACCTTGAACTCGCTGTGTACAGCTGCTTTAACACACTGCCCTGCTAACTACACACTCTGCCAATCAGAGATTACATTACAACACGGCTCTGCAGCCCTGTATCCAATAAGGGCATACCTCCCAACATTTTGAGATGGGAATGAGGGACACCTACTAGCAAGGAGAGTGGAGAATTACCCCACAAAAAATTTTTAATTAAATCAAAAAGTGCTTTTTTTTACCACTACTATTCCTTTATATTGACTTTTAAAATGTACAAATGCAGCAATTTAGAGATTGGATGAAAGATTTAGCACTGGGAAACACGTTTTGAAAGATAAAAAGTGCATTTTATATACATCTATATAGATCAGACCAAAATGAGGGACACATCAGGGGGAAAGAGGGACATTGCTCCAAATCAGGGACAGTCCCTCGAAATCAGGGACAGCTGGGAGCTATGTAAGGGTGCTTCTGACATCTGCCTCCTTACCCACCACATGTGCCTGGCTCCCCGATACTATGGATGCAGTCAGTGCTCAGAGGAGCATGAAGATGTCGGGAGGAGACCGGAGATGATGGGGGTGGTGTGCCTTAGACTGGACACAGGTGATTGAACAATATCAATTATACAGTGTAAGGGGCGGGACTCATAATATTGGTATTCAGGGATGCTGGCTGAAAGACTTCTCCGCCCAGATTGCCGGGCCCGGTACAACAGGGCCAGCTGTACTGGCTTATCAGCAGCCCTGGACCTATCCCTCCACCCGGCACAGCCAGCAAGTAATCCTTGGAGAATTGTTCTGTCAGAGATCTTCCTAGACCCAGGTATGGGGCAGAGGACTCAGAGTACATACCCCAGGTGCAGAGGTTGAGTAACACCTATGGTAAAAATCCTAATTTCTTCTACTTGAACCCCAGAATCTCCATAAATCCAGTCTAGAGACATAAATTGTGTCTGCAGCACAGAGAAGGAAGATTATCCGAGAGGAATACAGGAATACAGGACGGGGAACACAGCTCAGGAAAGTGACCAGGGTATTACAGGCTGATATCACCCAGTCCCCGCCCTACTCTGGACCAATCAGTGAGCAGTATGGGTGGAGGAATGGATTTAGTGTTAATGACCCACCGGTGCTGATCTCTGTAGGAGTGTCCTCCTCTATAAATGTCTCCGTTATTCCATCCTCCTCCATAGACTGCTGATCATCCCTCACATACGTCTCTTCTTCTTCTGATTTCACCTCAAATTCTATATCGATTGGATCTCCACTCTAAACCAAGAAAATTTGAGTAAATATCATCCGAAAACTAAAAGGTCACATAAAAAATCCAATGTTCTAGATGCTCCGTCCCACCAACCTTGTAATGGTGAGGGATGGTGTGACCTTCCTGTGTGGAATCCTGAGAATACAGAGGACGGGGACATCTCTCTGGTGGGTTCCTGGTATTAGGTGGCTCCATCATATCCTTGTGTTCTTCTGAAAACTCCTCCATCACTCCATACTCCTCATCCTCCTCTTTATACTCTTCTTTAACAACAATATTATAATCCTCAAGGCTTTCACTCTGAATATATAATAAAACATTCATTGTAACAAACATGCTGTGTATAAATCAGAACTACCAATAATTGTTCCTCATCTACCTGATGATGGTGGGGGATGGTATGACCTTCCTGTGTGGAATCCCGGGAATACAGAGGACGGGGACATCTCTCTGGGGGGTTTCTGTAGCTGGATGACTCCACCATGGTGTCCCGGTACAGATCTTTGTGTTCTTTTAGAAATTCAGACTCCTCCATCACCCCGTCCTCATCATCCTCCTCTTTTATCTCTTCTTTAACCTCAAGTTTAAAATCTCTCAGGTTTCCACTCTGAATATAGAATAAAAATTACATCAAAGGTAACAATGCAGATAATGTACAGATCCTAATGATACTATCAGTGATTGTTCCTCATCTACCTGATGATGGTGGGGGATGGTGTGACCTTCCTGTGTGGAATCCCGGGAATACAGAGGACGGGGACATCTCTCTGGTGGGTTCTCATTACTGGATCCATCTGTAGGAAACACACACACTGACTGAATACGTTGTTTCTATTAGCTGGATTCAGAGACGCCGCCGCAACTTTAAGGCGGCGTAGCGTATCGTATTTACGCTACACCGCCTTAAGTCAGAGAAGCAAGTACTGTATTCACAAAGTACTTGCCTCCTAACTTACGGCGGTGTAGCGTAAATGGGGCCGGCGTAAGCACGCCTAATTTAAAATATGCTGAGGGGGCGTGTTTTATGTTAATGGGGGGTGACCTGACATGATTGACGTTTTTTACGAACGGCGCATGCGCCGTCCGTGTACATATCCCAGTGTGCATTGCTCCAAAGTATGCCGCAAGGACGTATTGGTTTAGACGTGAACGTAAATTACGTCCAGCCCTATTCACAGACGACTTACGCAAACGACTTAAAGTTTTAAAATTTAGACACGGGAACGACGGCCATACTTAACATTGACTAGTCCAGCTATTTGATGGAATAACTTGAAAACGCCTTATCTTTACTGCGACGGGCGCACATACGTTCGTGAATAGGCGTATCTAGTGATTTACATATTCTACGCCAAACTCAACGGAAGCGCCACCTAGCGGCCTTTCCTAAATATTGCACCCTAAGATACAACGGCGCGGGCTGTCGTATCTTAGCTAGGTTTAAGTGTATCTCAGTTTAAGAATACACCTAAACTTAGGACGGCGCAGATTCCGAGTTAGGTCGGTGTATCCACTGATACGCTGGCCTAACTCTCTCTGAATCTGGCTATATGTGTTTATCGGATGATGGGGGATCTAGGTGGAGCCTCCGTACTGCTCTCTCCTTTATCACCCCTAGCTCCAAAGTCAAAAGTCTAGGAGTCATTTTTGACACCTTCATGACAATGGACGCACAAATAGGGTCAGTAGTCAGCGGATCGCACCATTTGTTGCGCCTACTACGCAGACTTATTCCATTTATCCCCAAAGAAGACGTAGCAGTCGTGGTGGGAACAATCGTGAATTCCAGACTGGACTATGCTAATGCCCTTTACCTCGGGCTCCCAAAGTACCAAATCGCTCGTCTGCAAGTCGTACAGAATACGGCCGCCAGACTGGTGACTGGGAAAAGGACATGGGAATCAATCTCACCTTCGCTGAGAACCCTTCACTGGCTGCCAGTAAAAGACAGAATTGTATTTAAAGCACTCTGCCTGACACATAAGTGCATCCATGGGAAGGCGCCGCAATATCTTTGCGACAAGATAGAACCTCACAATTCTAATCGCGTTCTGCGATCCACTGACCAAAATCTGGTCAAGGTGCCAAAAACCAAATACAAGTCCAAAGGAGAAAGAAGGTTTGCTTTTCAAGGTCCGAGACTATGGAACGCTTTACCAACCAGCATTCGGTTGGAGGAAAACCACCTGACTTTCAGAAGACAGATCAAAACTCTGCTCTTTTGATGTCATGAGACACGAAACATCAAGCGCCCAGAAGCGATTCAGTTCGCATGTGCCGCGCTATATAAGTTTTTTCATTCATTCATTCATTCATTCCTTTACAATAAAGTCTCCTCTTACCCGGTGATGTGAGGGGCGGCTGATTGTCCATCATGAGGTCCTTGTAGAGATCCTTGTGTCCTTCTAAATACTCCCACTCCTCCATGGAGAAATAGACAGTGACATCCTGACACCTTATAGGAACCTGACACACACAATGATACAGTCACCATCCAGACACACCCCTTGTCTGTTACTGGATAATGTCCCAGAATTCCCGGCACCGCTCACCTCTCCTCCATCATCTCTCTGGTGACTTCTAGAATCTTCTTTGTATTTCTCTATTCTATTAGGGAGGGAGGTGGAGGCAATGTGATGGTCATATGATCTCCAGACTTCACAGGAGGAAAACTATAAGGATATGAACACAAATAGAAAAATGAAATGACATTCCCAGAATCCTCCTCACCTCACCATTCAGGTCTCCATTTTATTAAAGCCCCACTTCAGAATGGGAATAATTTACCCACACAGGACCCCCACACTATGCAGGTTAAAAGCTTGTAGCAGGCTATCTGACATCATTACATACAACGCAAGACCAACATCCTAAGAGCATCAGGAAAAAAAAGCCAGATGGAGGGATATTGGGAGGAGAAGCATTGAGGTCAGCGTGATGTCATAGTATTCTCCGATTCTGGATGGAGGGATATTGGGAGGAGGAGATGTGAGGTCAGTGTGATGTCATATTATTCTCTGACTCTGGATGGAGGGACTATGAGAGGAGGAGCTGTGAGGTCAGTGTGATGTCATATTATTCTCTGACTCTGGATGGAGGGACATTGGGAGGAGGAGCTGTGAGGTCAGTGTGATGTCATATTATTCTCTGACTCTGGATGGAGGGACATTGGGAGGAGGAGCTTGTAATGCTTGCATCTATCTATCTACGTCTGTTCGGAAACACTCCTGTTTCCAGCAAGGTAGCTTTCGTCGCCACTCTAGCCCGGTTGGGTAGTGCGCACTCGGACAGGCCTCTCTCACTAGCCTAGCAGCCAAGATAACGCACTGAACTCTGGTTAAAGTCTCTGCCACAGACCTTCCCAAAGATGGAGGTATGTTCGGTCCAAAATCCTCTCACCACAGGATTCAGCACCCGGTTCTCTTCCTATTAACTTCTTGTGAACTTAGAACTGACAGGCGACCATCATTCAGCCTCCCAGTAATGGTGCGTCCTTCGATGAAGATCAAGGCCTCTCCTGAGATACCAGCCTCTTGCTCGGTGCTCTCCAAGACAGGTTCTTCATCGAGTGGCTTCCTCCCAGCACAGGATCACTCTGCAAACGTAGACCTAGTCTCACTACCGGGCCTACTTAGTAGATCACAACTCCGGACCAACATGGTCCCGAAGCCAGGAACACTTGAACATGCTCCCCGAGCCAGAAGGGCCACAAACGGGGGGTGGTGGGACGACAGACCCAGGATCGACGACGACCCGGACCAATGGCGTCTGTCCCTTTAGTACTCCTCCCCAGCATGCACAGCGGGACAATCAACCCCCACTGATTGGCTGCCAAAGGGGAACACCAAAAACACCTTGACCTGACTGCTGCCACCCTTGGCCTGGGGTGGTAACAGCACCCAAGTTAACAATAGTGGTCACTCACAGCTGAAACAGAGGCCCAAATTTAGTAAAAAATCAGTCTGAGTCAACGAACTCTCAGACTACCCTCTAAATTTAAAGCAGCACTGGCTAAAAAGTAGCAGGCCGCTACACATGTGTTTATCATCATCTGTTGGAGATAAAAGACGTCACAGTGACTATGGAGGAAGAGGACGGACATGACGGGGTTACTGGGTGTAAATAGAAGATAAGATCTTATTACCTCATCTGCTGCTACGTCCAGCAACGTCTTCTCTCTACTTCCTCACGACTCACCTCTCACCCGGAACTTCCTGTGTGTACCCGACATCACTTCCTGTCTTCCATAGAGACTTCCTGTCTGCCATCTTGTGGAGATCAGAGGAACTGCAGAAACATCTCGTAGTGTGAACACGTCCTTATGCTGTGTGTATGTACTGTATATCCTTATAGATGGGTCATCTCCACTCCCACCAAGGGGGATAGAAATATATTACTGCTCGGGGGAGGGGGAGGAGACATTTTGGCCCCTTTGATTTTGCAGTAAAATTGATGTGAGATTTAGTCATGTAGAACATCTGTTATATGGATACAAAGAACCCCAGCCGAGAGTAAAGGGTGGAAATGGCTCCTGATCCCCAGATTTGGGCAATTATGTCCCCAATATAAATAGAAAAAAACCTGCGCTATGTGTAACAACTCAAATACCTCCAGAAATAACTTCTACCGGACTGCTGCTGTAACAAAGGTAAGTCTTCCCTTTATCACCTAGAAGAGCATTATGTGTCACAGCGCTGTCCTATTGTGTGTGCCGCCCATCAATTATCACAAATACACTAAAATATGTGGAGACATTCATATATAAAGTGCTAGGGGCCCCAATAATATTCTCTGCAGATCTACTGCTTCCACTTTACACCTACTTCATTCATCTTATGGTGTTTATCTATAAGTGAAGTAAACTGATCCATGTGCAAATTCATATACAACATAAAGTGCTTTGTGCTCAAGATGCTTTTCCCTGCAGATCCACAACTTCCACTTTACACCTACTTCTTTAATCTTATAATGTTTGCTGCTTTAGTAAAAAATAATCTCAATATAGTGTTCTCTGCAAGTCCACTGCTTACACTTTGCATCTACTTCAATTAACTTTAAAAAAAAAAATATCCACAAATCAATGAAAAATTGATAAGGTGTGAAAGTTCTCGGTGCTCCAAACTGTGCCAGCTGTACTGTAGCCACGCCTTCTTCCACCTCTTACACACGTGATGGTGAGGGCGCCCCCTTAGTAGTGCTTCCCCACTCACCAGAGCAATATGACTCCCAGCTTTTCATCTACCAGAGTCTCCAACATCCTTCACACTCTCCTCACCTCCGATGGCAAAGAAAATGGATCCTCCTCGCTCAGGCCCGTCGCTACAGGACAGGCAAAACAAACAATTGCTTGGGGCCCCGAGCTGGCCTGGGGCCCCCAACTTCCCCTTCCCAGGCTGTAGCGTGGCCGAGTTCCTCTTCTTTCCTCCTGTCAGTCCGGCCGAGTACCGCGCATTACAGGAGATTCAGTGTCCTGTTCCCGGCCGGACTGACAGGAAGTGCACACTGAGTGCTCACTTCCTTTCAGTCCGGCCGGGAACAGGAAACTGAATCTCCTGTACCGCGGGGTACTCGGCCGGTGTTCTGCCAAATAAGTTCCGCCCGGCGGGTAAGGACCCCCCTTGTACTGCGCATGCGCGACGCCGAGTCTCCAAAAATACGGCAGGACACCTGACTGACAAGAGGAAGAGAAGCTCGGCCACGCTACAGCCTACAGGTAAAAAGGGGAGGTGAAAATGGAAAAACATGGGGGGGGGGGGGGGGAGTAAAAAGAATGTGAGAATGACCACAGTGATAATGGACCACCAACTCATAATAAATGAATGTGACATATATATATAAAAGCACAAGTGCATGATAACACAAACGAAAGTTGTAACAAGTGATGCTATATGGTGATACTAAGAGTCTCTCAGTGACTGTGAATAGAAAGAAGAGAGCTCACTGGCACAGCCGGGTGGATGGAAAGTGATCACAAATGGTAAAATATGAATAAAAGCAATGTGGGAAGCATAAAGATGCTGGCAATTTTATGCTTCCCACATTGCTTTTATTCATATTTTACCATTTTGTGATCACTTTTATTGGCTATATCTTACACTGATTTGTAAGATATTTTTATAAATAAACCTCATTGGTTGATGTACACCATATTTATATTTCATGCTATTCTGGGGCACTAGTGGTTCTGCGCTTTGCGTGCGTGCGGGGGGGTTTCCTCCATGTCCATTCTGCTAGGGGCCCACTAATTCCTTCAAACGGCCCTGTCCTCGCTCACTCCTGCAAGTCTGCTGCGGTTTCTGTCAGTCTCCCTCCTAGACTCGGCTTCCTCCTCCAACCGCTGTTCCAGCAGGAGCTCCGCCTCTTCATACACACTCAGGAGCTCCGCCTCTTCATACACACTCAGGAGCTCCGCCTCTTCATACACACTCAGGAGCTCCGCCTCTTCATACACACTCAGGAGCTCCGCCTCTTCATACACACTCAGGAGCTCCGCCTCTTCATACACACTCAGGAGCTCCACCTCTTTATACACACTCAGGAGCTCCACCTCTTTATACAGACTCAGAGCTCCACCTTTTCATACACACTCAGGAGCTCCGCCTCTTCATAGACACTCAGGAGCTCCGCCTCTTCATAGACACTCAGGAGCTCCGCCTCTTCATAGACACTCAGGGCTCCGCCTCTTCATACACACTCAGAGCTCCACCTCCTTATACACACTCAGGAGCTCCACCTCTTTATACACACTCAGGAGCTCCACCTTTTCATACACACTCAGGAGCTCCGCCTCTTCATAGACACTCAGGGCTCCGCCTCTTCATACACACTCAGAGCTCCGCCTCTTCATACACACTCAGGAGCTCTACTTTTCATACACAATCAGGAGCTCCACCTCTTCATACACACTCAGGAGCTCCGCCTCTTCATACACACTCAGGGCTCCGCCTCTTCATACACACTCAGAGCTCCGCCTCTTCATACACACTCAGGAGCTCCGCCTCTTCATACACACTCAGGGCTCCGCCTCTTCATACACACTCAGAGCTCCGCCTCTTCATACACACCCAGAGCTCCGCCTCTTCATACACACTCAGGGCTCCGCCTCTTCATACACACTCAGAGCTCCGCCTCTTCATACACACTCAGAGCTCCGCCTCTTCATACACACTCAGGAGCTCCGCCTCTTCATACACACTCAGGGCTCCGCCTCTTCATACACACTCAGGAGCTCCGCCTCTACATACACACTCAGGAGCTCCGCCTCTTCATACACACTCAGGGAGGAGAGAAAGGGGAATCCCACATCATGTAATGTCTTTTATTAGAAGGAAATACTAAAATCTGCACTCACTGAGGTGGGAAGCTGCCACATTTAGCATTGGTAGTCATACTGCAACTGAAGGTTCATCTTGGCTGAATACCCAATCAGTGCAGCCGTTATCTCACCCCAAACAGGGCAAATTCACTCCAAACCCAAACAAAACAAAACAAGTGATCTGTTTATTGGTCCCTTATTGGTGACCGATGGGAGAAGGATCCCCTCATATCAGTGATCAGTGAAAGAAGGACATTTTTACATTATCATGAAATTGTTGTTACTGAAAGATGCAAAGGAAGGAAAATATACAGACAGCCGCACTCCAATGTCTAAAAAAGACGTGCCCTTTATTGGGTAAAAAGAAAATGCACTACAAAAAACAGCATACAGTGGGAAAAAACAGCTGACGCGTTTCACATTGAACTTCAATGCTTAGTCATAGCTATAAATGAAACAAAAGGATTCAAACATATATACACAGTGATCTAAAATCCCTATTTGACCCGCCCAACACCTGATTGGTTTCCACAAATTGCTGGAATCTCAAACACATGTTGGAGAGGGCAAATGACAAGACAAACATCAATGCATAATGAAATGATGATGAACATGTGTGTAACATGACCAATATAAGAAGAGTTTTTGACATTTGAATAAATGAAACACAATGCACTATGGGCCAGATTCACATAGAAGAGCGGCGGCGTAACGTATCCTAGATACGTTACACCGCCACAATTTTTCATCGCAAGTGCCTGATTCACCAAGCACTTGCGATGAAAACCTACGCCGGCGGGCCAATTTAAATGGGCGTGTGCCATTTAAATTAGGCGCGCTCCCGTGACGGACCTACCGCGCATGCTCCGTTTCCGAACTCCCGTCGTGCATTGCGCGCCGTGACATCATTTTTTTGAACGGCGACGCGCATAGCGTAATTTCGTATTCCCGGACGGCTTACGCAAATGACGTTATTTTTTAAACGACGGCCATACTTTATACAGCAATACGATTGCTGTGTAAAGTTAAGGCACCAAAAAAAACGACTAACTTTGCGACGGGAAACTAGACTAGCGGCGACGTAGCGAACGCGAAAAACCGTCGGGAATCGCCGTAACTCCTAATTTGCATCCCCGACGCTGGTTTACGACGCAAACTCCCCCCAGCGGTGGCCGCGGTATTGCATCTTAAGATCGCACAGTGTGAAACAATTACACCTGTCGGATCTTTTGGCTATCTATGCGTAACTGATTCTATGAATCAGCCGCATAGATAGAAACAGAGATACAACGGTGTATCAGGAGAAACGCCGTCGTATCTCCACTGTGAATCTGGCCCTTTGTGTACACATATGTGATATCAAGTATATAGATATACTCTAAATAATATCGATCTGTAAAGTAATGATGACATAATCGTGAAAAATAAAAACGTGAAAGAAATATAGAAAGGATATAAATGTGTGTATCCCATGAGTGTAAGGTAAGTGAATAATTAGGGTAAAAGAAAGTATGTAGGAAACATAAAAGTATAAAGATCCTTGCTATATAACATGTAATGTCATTTAGCATAAAAACAAGGACGAGATCGTGTAAGCAAAAATATGTAATATTATGATACATAATATATAATCTATATATATAAAACTCAACGTGTCTGTGTGTGTATGTATGTATGTATGTATGTATGTATGTTCCAGCATCACGTCCAAACGGCTAAAGATATTTATATGAAACTTGGCACACATGTTACTTATATGTCAGCAACAAACATAGGATAGGTGGTTTAACCCTTACCCACCCCCATTTGCCATGGTCGGGGTTTTTCTTTAAAGTCCCATTCAACTCTATGGGAAATACATGTTACTTCATAACTTCCAAACGGCTGTACATATTTCGATAACACTTGGTCACATGTTACTTATATGTCCACTTAAACTCCGGGTATTCAGCTAGTATTGTGATATAAGTGAATATAATATGGAGTGTGTGAAAACCAAATTATATATATATATGTAGTGGTGTGTAAAAGATATGAATTAATTATTGTGTATATAATTGATGTTATATGTTGTTACTGAAAGACAGAAATAGATCAATTCACAGGGACACACACTTTTCTCAGGACTGCAGTTCCTCTGAGCTCCACAAGATAGTGATCTCAATTTTATCAGGAAGACAGACAGGAAGTGATGTCAGGTACATACAGGAAGTTCCGGGTGAGAGGTGAGTCGGGAGGAAGTAGTGAGGAGACGTTGCTGGAAGAGGCAGCAGAGGAGGTAATAAGATCTTATTTTCTATTTACACCCAGTAACCCCGTCATGTCCGTCCTCTTCCTCCATAGTCACTGTGACGTCTTTTATCTCCAGCAGATGATGATACACACATATATAGTGTGGAGACCTAGATTAACCCCTTCAGGGTCAGAACATTTCTCAACTTACAGGGCCGGAAAACACTCTCCATTTTGGAGATGTGTCACCTTTCCCACCAATCACCTTCTCACCTCATCAGTCTATATCAGGGGTCTCCAAACTTTATAAACAAAGGGCCAGTTTAGAATTTAGAGGGGCCAGTGGGAGTAGAAAATGTCCAGTGAAAGTAAACAATGTCCCATCATTGGTGTCAGTGGAAGGAACGGCGCCCCATTGTTCATATGAATGCAGTGAATAGTGCCCCATTGTTGATATCAATAGAAGGAATGGTGCCCTGTTGTTGGTGTCAGTGGAATGAATAATACCCCATAGTTAGTGTCAGTGGATGGAATAGTACCCCAAGGGCCAGATAAAGGTAAGCAAAGGGCCGCATGCAGCCCCCGGGCCACAGTTTGGAGGCTGCTGATCTATACTAAATGAGTATACAAGTTTTATTAATGGGGGTGTGGCAGTGTTTGGCATTGCAAGAAATCACATCCAGGTACATGTGAATGGACAAGTTGGTGACAAGATACACAGCGGGTCCAACCATAAGGGCAGTGAGACCTATCTAGTAATAGAAGATCCATCCATTGTGGTGAGTGTCATCCATGTGGGGTCACCTGGAAGTGGTCACGTGTTTATCTGTTACTAATGGCACAGCACCTGATCACCTACCTCTTGTTTTTCAAGCAACTAAAATTTGAAGGGGACTTTTTGATACATTGCACATTAGTTGTGTTTTCTGGTGTCATTCATTTCTTTATTTTTTACATGTGACAAACTGTTTAATAATCTTTATTTATATTTTTGGCAGCGCAGTCTATATACACATTTACTGGAGATCATATGACCATCACATTGCCTCCACCTCCCTCCCTGATAGAATAGAGAAATACAAAGAAGATTGTAGAAGTCACCAGAGAGATGATGGAGGAGAGGTGAGCGGTGCCGGGAATTCTGGGACATTATCCAGTAACAGACAAGGGGTGTGTCTGGATGGTGACTGTATCATTGTGTGTGTCAGGTTCCTATAAGGTGTCAGGATGTCACTGTCTATTTCTCCATGGAGGAGGGGGAGTATTTAGAAGGACACAAGGATCTCTACAAGGACGTCATGATGGACAATCAGCCGCCCCTCACATCACCGGGTAAGAGGAGACTTTATTGTAAAGGAGAGAGCAGTACGGAGGCTCCACCTAGATCCCCCCATCATCTGATAAACACATAGAAACAATGTTTCTTTATCGTACATCACGGGACACAGAGTCTTAGTCATTACTAAATGGGTTATATTCCACCTTCAGGTGCTGGACATTGGTGTAATCAATTAAAAACAGGAAGTTCCCTCCCTATATAACCCCTCCCATACTGGGAGCACCTCAGTTTTTTCAACAGTGTCTTAAGTGTCGGTCACGAGTGAACATGTGCTCTAAGGAGCTCCACTGGAGGGATCCATGCTGGATGTAAAAAGCCTCCATAAATCCAGATCCGTCCAAGGTGCTTCATAGCCAAAGTGGACGGAACCCGGGCCTCGGTACAAAGAATGGGGTTTTGCCTATAATGCCTCTCTTCGGAGGGCTGGACCCTGGGTTCCAGTACTTTGTACCTTACCAAGGAACCAAAGCTTTTCTGCTGCCAGGGTGCTTTATAGGTCCAGGGGAGTGGTGTTCCTGTCCACGGACCCCGGTCCCTGAAGGTCTAGGACAATACCCACGGTGAAGGGTGAAGATTGGGCTTCTTGCTTGGTAATACCCTGCAGCGTGGAAAGGTAAGAGGAGGTACCTATGGAACTTGGTTCGACAGTAGGTCTTCCTTTGGGGATTATGGGTCTAGCCTAAATTATGCTTCTATGCATGGGCAATGTAAACCACTATGTCTTCTGAGACAGGATGGCTCTGGACACCCATATACCTCCCCTAGCTGGCATGTGTGCCTGGAAACCACTATGTCTGTTTAGACAGGATGGCTGTAGTACCCTTATATATCTCCCCTTGAGGGAGCTGGTACCCCTAAATCCTATGTAAACGGATTGCCTTCTGTGAGTAGCTGCATGTCTTATCTGTTTTCCACCACTAAGGGCAGTAAAATGACTTGCCTGGTGTTTTGCTTACCATGCTTTCCATAAAATGGAAGCTTAGTGTTAGCTAGTCTATTGTGTACCCACTTCCTTCGCTGCAGGCTCTGCCACAGTGGTATGAGGGGGTCCCTTGTAGTCCGGGTCCATGGTGCGCCTTGGGGGATCTCTCTCTCTCTCTCCCCCTGCCTCCACCATTTCCCTATGCTCGCGTGCAGGGGGGGGGCTTTGTAGACGGGGACGATCTAGTTGCCGCTGGCGCACGCGCACGTGCTGGCCGGCTCATGGTACAGACGCATGGCGGGCTCTTCAAAAAGGCCTAGACGTCAGAGCTTTGTAAAGTCAGGGGGATGCAGTAGCTTGGGGGCACGTAAACACCTTGTGGGATACAGATTCATCTAAAGACGCCTACTCAGCAGCTAGCTGTGCAGATTAGCAGGCATTGTTTTTTGCTAGACTAAGTTCAGCTGTTGTTGCACCTGGGTTAAGTTCCTCTGCTTTTAGCTTAGGACTTTTTTTGTCTCCCCATAGAAAAAAGGTTGGGGGTAGTATCGCCACCTGAACCTGGTGGCCCTTATCGTGCATGATACTATCCTCCCCTATAGAGTGAGACAGCTCATTGTTTGAGCCATCAGCCCTGTCAGGCATTGTAACCTCCCCCAACATTTGCAGCCACTCTGCATATGTTTGTTTGCATTTGTTGGTCTATAAGAGGTTCACTGCTATATTCGCAGCAACCTCACAAAAAAAAGGAAGGGAACAGGGTGTGCCCCTTTCCCTGCTCTAAATCCTTAAACAAAGGGATTAAAAAACCTGAGGATGAGGGTTCACTGTCAGAGGACAGGGAACAGCTGCAGCCTAACAAGAAAGCTATCAGAAGTCCCACAAGTCCTGGTTGCACCTGCAGTCTTCTTTCAGACTGCATATATCTTCCCTCAGCATAAACGGCCAGAGCCTCCTTCTCCTCGGATTTTAGTAGGTTTTTCCTAGGTTGATAGAAAGCTCTCCATAGGGTCCTCATCCTGGTGTTGGCTTCAGGCTAACTAAATGCATAACTGGGGGATACAAATTTGCTGGTGCACATGGCTAACGTCTCATAATTGCAGGAATCGCACATCTGCAGAGGATAACTTCCTCTTTACCAGTCCACATGTTTGCATAAAATACATGAGTTTGAAATGTTCAAAATGCATGTGGGGTAAAAACAAGTAACAGAACATGTTCTATTGTTGTTCACATAAAGATACATTTTTGTTTCCACAGAAATGCCTAAAATCGCATAAGGATGCTTGAATGCATAAAGATGCTGGATCACACATGGTTACCTGATCACCCAAGTCCTGGATTACCCAGGGATATTTGGTCACACAGAGGGGCTTGTTTTCACAGAAATGCCTAAAATCGCATAAGGTTGCTTGAGTGCATAAACGGGCTGGATCGCACATGGGCACCTGATCAGCCGAGTCCTGGATTACCCAGGGATATTTGATCACACAGAGTGGCTTGTTTCCACAGAAATGCCTAAAATCGCATAAAAATGCTTAAATGCATAAAGATGCTGGATCACACATGGTTGCCTGATCAACTAAGGCCTTGATTACCCAAGGATACTTGACCACATAGAGAGGCTTATTTTCACAGAAATGCCTAAAGTCGCATTAAAATGCTTGATTGCATAAAGACGCTGGATCGCACAGGGGTGCTTGATCACACAAAGGTCATTGGTTACACAGGGGTACTAGGCTGCACAGCAGGGCTTAAAGTGCATAAGATGCTTGATCGCATGAAAAATGCTGAATCGCATAGGAATGCATGATGGCTTTAAAGTTGCTTGTTGGCCTAGATTTTGCTTAATGAGGCATGATAATTTAAGGTTCCTTAATTATACAGGATTCCTTGTGCTGGCATAGGAATATGTGTCTGCATGGGTGCATGTTGCATAACACGTTCATAGCGCATGCTTGCTTGCAAGATGCTTGTTCCATAGCATACAGCACGCCCCTTTTTATGTTTTTTCCTAAAATATATTTATATGAATTCTTCCTTCCATGGACACCCGCTTCCATGAACTCCCTTCCATATGGCTTTATGAGGCATATGGCTTTAACTCTTGCCACGTACACATATGGGAAGCCTTTTGCATATGTGGTATTTCCATGCTGCAGAGGTTGTCTGCGTTTCGCAGGAGGACAGCACTGTCTCCAGTTGGTCAACTTGCCCCGTGGGTTAGCCACCGTGCCTGGGTTGACAGGGTGCTAGGGCCCGCCTCTAGCAGGTCTAAAGGTCCAGGGTATAGCAGTAATGGCATACCGAGGCAAACTCCTGCTGATGGATCAGTCAGTGGCATGGCTGGACCTAAGTGTGTCCAGCGTGGTCAAGTACCTGGAACTCCTGGGTTAGGATACCATTCTAAAGGTACATTCTCAGCCCAAAAATTAGATTTTTTTTGGCCTCAGACAAGATCATCGCTATGAGAAAGCTGGTCTATGTGGGCACGGCAAGGAACAGTTCCTTACTTTTTTCTTAAGGGGCTAGGGAAGATGCTGGCTTCATTCAAGACAGTTCCCTATGCTCAGTTTTATTCAAGGCTGATATAAACATTATTCGGTCGGCCTAGAAGGAGTGGATCCTAACCTAGCATTATCCAAAGAGTCTGGTTCCAGAGACAGGCTGGAATTTCAGTTGATAGTTCTTAACTAAAGATTGCCAGGCCTGGAAGAGTCCACGGCCTAGGGGAAGTAGTCAAGCTCCAAGTGAGCCTTATCCGTCAGCATTCTAAGAGCTACCGATGGATCATCTGGCCTAAAGGCCTGAACGTTTAGGTGGCAAGATCGTTCTGTCAGAGTACAATCAGACAATGCCATACTAGTGATTTACTAAGGAGGAGCTTGTGTCTTGCCTATTGACAATCGTCATTACATGGAATGCAGAATTAGCAGGCGATTCGCTGGAAGTCGTCAACAATTGTTTCCGGAGAATGACCTCTTCCCCCCTGACTTTTCTGACCAAATGCCACAGAAAGGGTACCCTGTACATAAAATGTATTGGTGTCCAGGTTCAACAAGAATATTGAACAGCTTTGTGTCAAGGACAAAGGATCCACCCGCATGCGGGACAGATGTGTTAGTGATCCTGGGGGACCAGTTGTCGCTGGTTTATGTGTCTTTCCCCCCAGTTCCGCGTCTTTTGTGTCTTCTATGCAACATCAGAGGATAACGGAAGCTGACCTGATTACTCCGGCATAACCCAGATGACCTCACTGTGCAGGGTCCCTTACATCTTGTCCAGGCCTACTTCGCAGGGGGTATTACATCCTGTCTTGCAAACAAGTGAATTAATGGTCTGACTATTATAGCCCATATTCTGGAGGATCGGGGCTTTCAGAATCAGCGGCAATTACCTTGATTCATTCAGGAGAGCTGTCCTCCAGGACCAGATGTCCTAGGATCTGGAAGGCCCAGGTTCCTGGTGTGAAACCAAGGGGTGGCTTTCTTGGAAGTATGTCATAGGTAAAAGTCTGGCCTTCCTACATTTGGAAAGGAGATGGAGCTAGCCTTAAGCTCCATCAAAGATCCGATCCCGGCCTTGTCAGTATTTTCAAAGGTCACTTGCTTCATACTCTTGATCCGGGCCGTTATACAAGGGGTAACGTGTATAAGTCCGCCAGTTTGGTCGCCCTTGGGCTCGGAGGATTGGGTCTAGTTTTGTCGGCTTACAGGGTCAGCACCTTGGGCCGATGCACCATATTTCCCTTCATCTTTCTAACAAGGGAATTGGTGTTCTTGGTTGCGGTAGCTTCCGCAAGAGAGTTTTCAGTATTGGCATCTTTCTTTGTATAGAGCCTTACTTAATTATTCTTACAAGTAGGGTGATGTTAATCCTCACCCAACCTTATTTACTAGAAGGATCTAGTGTTTATTTGAATCAAGATATTCTTGCCTTCCTTTTTTCAAAACCTTGTTCCGCGGAAGGAAAAGTAATTGCTTGTCTCTCAATAGTGATGAGAGCAGTTAAAAATCTATCTAATTGAGTTTGGTGGTCTCAGCCCGGCTCCCGGTGGGTGTGCTATGCGAGGTAAGCCTGCGCCTAGTACGCCCACCCCCCTCCCACAAAAACCACCACACTTACACACACACTCGAAATTGGGTTAACATGCACGCACTTTGACCACGCGGTCTCTAAAAAGAGAGGCGAAGGACTAACGGGGCTGGTTGAGCGGGCTAGATCCTCTCACTCCCTTGTAGGGAGTCCCTGTGCCCCGTTGGGCTTCAAAGCGGAGCAGGTAGGGTGGGCTGTGTGGGAGGACCCCCTCACACACCCGCCATTGCCACCCGGCATGGAGAAAGGTGGCAGATTGCCTCTGGGGAGGCCTGCCTACTCCCAACTCCTGCAGTCCGGCTCTTCTCTCGAGTACACGCACAAAATACACTTTAATAAAAAAAATCTATCTGAAGGTTTCAGATTTAGAAATCTGACGTTTTGGTGTGCTGCCAGAAGACCCTAGATGTCGGCAGGCAGTGTTCAGATCAGCTATTAAAATAGTTACACTCTCTCTCGTTAGTGTAAGTATGGTCAAGGCCTATCTGAAGCGGCTGCTCGGATACGGAAACCTGATAATGCACTACCAGGAGGCCCCAGGAGAGGGCAGGCAGCGTCTAGATCAACTATTTTCAATGTTGATTCATCAGGTTATTATTCAGGCTTGTGGTTTAGGTAGAGGGCTCCCCCTGTTTCCTTTTGGGGTGCACCCTACCGGGATTGTAAGCGCTTCATGCGTGGTGCATTACCAAGCCTTTATGACTCAGATTTGCAAGGCCGCAACTTGGTCGTCGGTGCTTACGTTCAATTTCTATTAGGTGAACATAAGACGGTAAGAGGATGCAGCTTTTTTAGAGCAGTATGCTGCAGGCAGCATTATAGGTCCTCATGTCTGAAGACAGTCTGCGTTGTTGGTGTCTCCCTCCCCTCAGTAAGCATTGCTCTGGGACATCCCATTTAGTAATGACTAGACTCTGTGTCCCGTGATGTACGATAAAGAAAATAGGATTTTTATAAAAGCTTACCTGTAAAATCCTTTTCTTGGAGTACATCACAGAACACAGTTCCCGCCCCTCTTGTTTGGGGATATTGGGACACTTATTGCTTTGCTACAAAAACTGAGATACTCCCAGTATGGGAGGGGTTATATAGGGAGGGAACTTCCTGTTTTGAATTGATTACACCAGTGTCCAGCACCTGAAGGTGGAATATAACCCACTTAGTAATGACTAAGGCTCTGTGTCCCGTGATGTACTCCAAGAAAAGGATTTTACAGGTAAGCTGTTATAAAAATCCTATTATTCAGTCAGTGTGTGTGTTTCCTACAGATGGACCCAGTAATGGGAACCCACCAGAGAGATGTCCCCGTCCTCTGTATTCCCGGGATTCCACACAGGAAGGTCACACCATCCCCCACCATCATCAGGTAGATGAGGAACAATCACTGATAGTATCATTAGGATCTGTACATTATCTGCATTGTTACCATTGATGTAATTTTTTTCTATATTCAGAGTGGAAACCTGAGAGATTCTACAGCTGAGGTTAAAGAAGAGATAAAAGAGGAGGATGATGAGGATGGGGTGATGGAGGAGTCAGAGTTTCTAAAAGAACACAAAGATTTGTACCAGGACACCATGGTGGAGTCATCCAGCTACAGAAACCCACCAGAGAGATGTCCCCGTCCTCTGTATTCCCGGGATTCCACACAGGAAGATCACACCATCCCCCACCATCATCAGGTAGATGAGTGACAATTATTGGTAGTTCTGATTTATACACAGCATATTTGTTACAATGAATGTTTTTATCTCTTTCAGAGTGGAAACCTCGGGGATGATAATATTGTTATTAAAGAAGAGTATAAAGAGGAGGATGAGGAGTATGGAGTGATGGAGGCATTTTCAGAAGGACACAAGGATATGATGGAGCCACCTAATACCAGGAACCCACCAGAGAGATGTCCCCGTCCTCTGTATTCCCGGGATTCCACACAGGAAGGTCACACCATCCCCCACCATCATCAGGTAGATGAGGAACAATCACTGATAGTATCATTAGGATCTGTACATTATCTGCATTGTTACCATTGGTGTCATTTTTATTCTATATTCAGAGTGGAGACCTGAGAGAGTCTAAAGTTGAGGTGAAAGAAGAAGAAGAAGAAGAGGAGACTTATGTAAAGGATGATCGACAGTCTATGGAGGAGGATGGAATAACGGGGACATTTATAGAGGAGGACACTCCTACAGAGATCAGCACAGGTGGGTCATTAACACTAAATCCATTCCTCCACCCATACTGCTCACTGATTGGTCCAGAGTAGGGCGGGGACTGGGTGATATCAGCCTGTAATCCCCTGGTCACTTTCCTGAGCTGTGTTCCCCGTCCTGTATTCCTGTATTTCTCTCGGATAATCTTCCTTCTCTGTGCTGCAGACACAATTTATGTCTCTAGACTGGATTTATTGAGATTCTGGGGTTCAGCCGGCAGCAAAAGGTTCATTTTCACTGTTGTTAAGTCATAAGGGCCCTTTCACATGGGCGGACCGTATGTCTGCTTTTTCATCCATCCGTGTACGGATGAAAAAGGGACATACATTGGTCCCTATGAGATCGCGGTGGTCAGCGGATGAAAATCCGCTGACACCTGGTCTCGCCCGCCTCCGAATTCCTCCGATTCTGCAGACGGAGGAAAACCCTATTTTTCCTTCCGTCTGCGGATCAGATCGGGTGAACACGGACAGACGGTGATGTTAAAAGTTCACTTAGGCCTAAAAAGCTGATGAACCAGAATTCACCATTATTGGACCGTTGCTTGTTAAGAAACCTTTCAGCGCAAAAAAACACAATACATGTTTTCCAATGGTCAGGGGATTAGCCATCTTCTAATTTTTATGAGTCCTTTGTGGAAACGAAAGACAAGGCCTGATGTGTTCTCAGAATCATTTGAACAATGGTGTCATGTAGCTGAGAGTGGACAAACTGGTGTCTTGAGCTCTCGGTATTGGGACTTTTTGTTCATGATACTCATGTTGATTCTAGCTGTATAAAAACAATGGATGATGTTGGCCAAGAAGGGTCCGTAAGGAGAATTTGTTTATACAGCTGGAATGGTATCCTGTCCTAAGGAAAGCAGCCAGTATTGTCTCAGCTTCTCCTAGACAATAGCAGGAGACTCCAGGTAATTCTACGCCAGGATGAGAACAGTCACAGAACTTGAAACGAAAGTGAAATGACAAATACATGTATCTATATATGATATGGACATGACATATATGTTATGTTACAATATTGCCATGCATTTTATAAGAATCAATGGGCCAGATTCTCAAAGGCGTTACGACGGCGCAACACCATTAGCGCCGTCGTAACACCTCATCTGGCCCCGGGTATCTATGCGACTGATTCTCAGAATCAGTTTCGCATAGGTACCCATTAGATCTGACAAGCGTAAGGCTGTTACGCTGTCAGATCTTAAAAGTATTTTTTTTTCCCGCCGCTAGGTGTCGCATCGTCGCTTTTCCCCGTCGTCTATGCAAATGAGGTAAGTACGGCGATTCCCGAACATACGCGAGGTCGACGCAGCGAATTAACGTCGTTTGCGTAGCGTACCCGACGCGTAAGGTTGCCCCTGCTAATTAGCAGGCGCAACCAATGTTAACTATGGCCGTCGTTCCCGCGTCGAATTGAATAAAAATTACGTCGTTTGCGTAAGACGTCCGTGAATGGCGCTGGACGCCATTTACGTATACATCTAGGCAAATGACGTCGGGGCGACGTCATTTAGCGCAATGCACGTCGGGTAATTTACCCGACGGAGCATGCGCAATACGCTCGGCGCGGGAGCGCGCCTAATTTAAATGGTGCCCGCCCCATTTGAATTGGGCGGGCTTGCGCCGAGCAATCTAACGCTACACCGCCGCAAGTTTACAGGTAAGTGTTCTGAGAATCAGGATGTAAACCTGTAGACCTGCGGCGGTGTAACGTATAGCTCATATATTACGCTGCCCAGGAGCAGCGCGAATGTATGAGAATCTGGGCCAATATGTACCAAAGTCCATCTCAACACTTGGTGTAACACATTTGAAGACATGCAAGTCAGAAGTAATGTAAAATACCCAAATGTTATTATAGGACATTTTGTTATAAGAAAGAGAAATATGTATGAGTGTGATTTTATAAATAGAAGTGTTTTAGAGTTAATTAGCATTATGAAATACGTCAAATTGTGATTATAAAAATATAAATGAACCTGTACTTAGAGTAACACATATTCATCAAACACATATCAAAATTATTCATGTATCCACATTAAAGGGGGTTGTAAAGGAAATTTTCCCTAAATAGCTTCCTTTACCTTAGTGCAGTCCTCCTTCACTTACCTCATCCTTCCATTTTGCTTTTAAATGTCCTTATTTCTTCTGAGAAATCCTCACTTCCTGTTCTTCTGTCTGTAACTCCACACAGTAATGCAAGGCTTTCTCCCTGGTGTGGAGAAAGCCTCTTGAGGGGGAGGGGGAGAGTAGGCAAGTCAGGACGTCATTACGGTGTTGAGTTACAGGCAGAAGAACAGGAAGTGAGGATTTCTCAGGAAAAAAAAGGACATTTAAAAGCAAAATGTAAGGATGAGGTAAGTGAAGGAGGACTGCACTAAGGTAAAGAAAGCTGTTTAGGGGAAAAAAAAACATGAATAATATTTGTGTAATATTGATAGAGATATAATCTGTGTAATGTTTAGAAAAAAAATGTTTTAAAGATATACATTTATACAGGAATATAGAAGCAAGTTATGTAGGAATCAAAAATATACTAATCATATTTTATATAATATAAAGTTGTCAGAATATTCAAAGTGTGTGTTTGTGTGTGTGTGTATATATATATATATATATAGTTTTCCCAGCATTATATAAACTTACACACATTCTGAAAATAGAATATCAACGTAAAGAGATAATCTCACAATACATGTGAAACACCCAGTGGTTTAAAGTGATATTACTTGAGGATCTCAAAGTCCAGAGAACAGTTAATCATTAAGTTGTCAGCCTATGGAAACCAGACACTTTTGGACAGTTACTCCCATATTTACAACCAACCTATGAGTTAAGGACACATACTAGTTGGGCAGAACTTGGTATAAATTTTATAATCTTATTGTCCAGAGACAGTACTTAAGCGAATGAAAAATTGGACGGACAGATACTCAGGACACACACTCGCCCCCACAGGGAGGACGGAGGGACATACACAATCAGGGACACACCCTGAGGGGCACACTGGGAAATCTACACTATCAGACAGACTGACACACATGCACCATGCATGAAGACATATCTTTACACTCATGAAGGTTTCAGCCATTTTACTCTGGTCACTTGAGAGTCACTTGATGGTGGTCTTCAGGATCAGTCCAGTCTTCATCTTGGTTGTTCTTCCCCCATCCTCACTCTCTGACCTCTGGTGGGGCTCAGCCCCGCTGTTATTCATGAATAAATCATGGACTAATTAAGGAAGTGCAGGACTTCTTGTGTTGGGAAGATAACAATGAGTGATAGAGGGGGTGGGGACACTCGTCCTATAATCCCCTCATTACTGTAACTCCTATAAAAGACAGTTCTCGTTGTTTCCTCAATCTCTGACTAAGGTCCATGAATAAAGAAATTATCTGGTAGGAGATCAGAGGAGCCATTTACTAGTTACCTTGAGGGGGGAATTGTAAGATCCTCAGAGACAAAGCTGCCTGATGTGGGCGGAGTCTTGGTTTAGGGGAACCTATCAGCTCAAGTCTAGTAATAATCTTTGTATTTCTATTTTAGTAGATGGACGGGAGATGAGGAAAACCTCAGAGGATTGTCTCACTTTGTCTCCAGACTGTAAAGTAGAAGATGAGGACATCACACAGTATAGTCCAGGAGAAAACCCGACTACCTCAAATGTCCATCCGGCACCACACAGTGTAGATGGACCATCGTATTCCTCTTATCCTGAGGAACCTCAGACTGTGCGGGACGGTGCCGGACCATCGTATTCCTCTTATCCTGAGGAACCTCAGACTGTGCGGGATGATGCCGTCCTTCCAACAGAGAAGAGCTTTTCCTGTACTGAGTGTGGGAAGTGTTTCAATTCTAAATCTAAACTTAACAGGCATAAAAGAACTCACACAGGGGAGAAGCCATATTCCTGTCCTGAGTGTGGGAAATGTTTTTCAGTGGAGTATAGTCTTTACACACATCAGAGATCTCACACAGGGGAGAAGCCATTTTCCTGTCCTGAGTGTGGGAAATGTTTTTCACAGAAGTGCAATCTTTATACACATCAGAGATCTCACGCAGGAGAGAAGCCGTATTCCTGTCCTGAGTGTGGGAAATGTTTTTCTCATAAGTCCTATCTTCAATTACATCAGAGATCTCACACGGGGGAGAAGCCATATTCCTGTGATGAGTGCGATAAATGTTTTTCAGGCAAGTCCAGTCTTTACAGACATCAGAGATGTCACACGGGGGAGAAGTCACTTTCCTGTCCTGAGTGTGGGAAATGTTTTTCCTGACGCATTCATGGCAGCACACACTGGGTTGTGACTCCGCCCCCACAACCTGACAGGATTGGTTAGCTATAAATTTGAAGGGGAGACGCCCCGCACCATTCTCTTTTTTTATCCTCACCTGACAGATTGGACGAACAAGCAAGAAGCATGCCTCTTACCGCAGATCGCCCCAGCAGGTTCAGCCTCTCCTGTTTGGAAGTCCCTCCTGTACAGTCTCTAAATGAGCTTTATGGTGGGAACCCCCGTTCTGGTGGTCTCAGGGGCTCTGGAATTATACTGGCATCTGTAGCAAGCTTTAAAGAAGCTTCAAATCTCGCAGTGGCCCCCACTTTCGCTCTGTCTTTCCTTCCAGTGCAGTGTGTGCTTCCACAAAGGTATTTGTATCATTACATTTGCCACCTAAGGTTAGTCCGTTTTGTACCTTTGCCTGCCTGTTGTTTTTTTCTCAGCTCTGCTGAGCCCTGTGGTTCCTCTGACACCCCATACTCTCGGGGTCACCGCCGCGTACCCCTCAGCACTCTGCGCATGCACGCAGCTCAGTGATGACGCCGCCGGTGTCCTCTGCCCTCTTCCAAATGGCGGCGCCGTTTAAAAAAAAAAAAAAAGGAAACAGTCCTATCGCTCTGTAGTTCTGGCTGCAGTCCTGCTGCTCTGCTCTACTCAGAGTGAAGATTGCACCAGGTGTGTGCAGGCTCGTCCCAGTTCAGCCTGGGCCAATTGATTACACAAAAAAAAAAATAGGAACAAATAGGATAGAAGATATAATACATTTATATATTCATTTATAACATATTATAGGAGAAAGTATATCCATAATTAAACAATTAATATAATCCAAAAAATAAAAAATTACATAAGGATAGATATATGTATATAAAATTATTATATTTAATAAATAGAAATGTTGGGGGGGGGGGACATATTGTAATGTTTTCCCTTCTCTCTTTTTTCCCACCTTTCCGGGCTGTCTCCCTGCTATCCTCATGGGGGCCACTGCCCTCGCAGACCACCATCAGCTGACCAGGTATAGAGGCCGTCCAGAAGGTGGTAAGTAGAGAAGAGACAAAAAAGAGAGCTTGGCCACTGACGCTACAGTTTTGGTAGCCCTATCGGGTCAAAAGACGCAAGTTTGCGGCACAGAGGGAGATTCTAGCCATGCTTCCGGCAGAAGGCGCAAGAAGTCACTCAAGGTTACCCTCTTGCTTTCTTCAATCAAGGCATAGCCGCTCGCGTCACAGCCACTCCTGTCATAGTTGGTCCCACCGCAGACGATTACCTTCATCCCAGATGAAGCTATCTTACCCGCACCACAGCAAATGTTTGCCAAATATGCGGGGCGCCAGCCTTGCCAGGGGAATTGGCCTGCCGCTCGTGCTTCATTGAAGTAACCAAGGATTCGGAGGCCAGAGTATATACTGAGCTCCTAGGAAAATCGCACAGGGATCAATTGTGGGCGATCCTTCCCCAAGCACATCGCCCAGCACCCGGCCGTTACGCCAGGCTGCAAAAACCCTCTCTAAGAATGAGGAGTGTGAGCAGGCGTCGGACTGTCTCTTCTTTTAGTTGAACCATTTGCCCATTCAGTCGAGAAAGCGATCAGCTGGGAAGAGGTTATGGCAGAACCTCTGAAGGTTCAGAAATATTTCCTGGTGCTGAAAAGGGGGTCCTGAATCATTTCCCTTCATCAAAGAGCTGGAAAACCTCATAAAGGATGAGTGGGGGAGATCGCATAAGCGGCCCAGTATGAGCAACAAGTTTGCAGATTGTACCCCTTGTGGGAGTCTAGGATCAATTCTTTGATCAATGCAACTACGGTCGATTCATCTTTAATGCGACTCGCTAGAGACGTTTCTCTACCGATTGTAGATGCCGTTACCATCCGGGACGTTCTTGATCGTGAAATCAATAAAGAACTGAAGAAAGCCTGCTCCACGACAGGAGACGCTTGTAGGCCGGCTATCACCACGGCGGCAGTAGCTAAAACTATCGCTGAATGGGCGGCTAACGTTGAGAATTCCATTCTAGAAGGAGCCGACCAGGGGAAGATATTCTCCTCCCTGCAGGGAAATTAAGTTGGCTTACGGCTCCTGAGGGGGCGACTTCATGACTGGGAAGAGTCTTATGGCTAAGACCCTGGATAGCGGAGGCAGCATCAAAATCAACTGGTGCAAAACTCTATATGGCGGCTCAAGTGTATTTGGCACAAAGATGGACTTGGCCATCTCCAAGGTTACTGGGGGAAAATCCGGGCTGATTCCCTCCAATAGGAGACCAGAGCCCCAGAAGGGCCCCGCTTACAGACGCGATCTTCCTGTCAAGTAGATCCTACCGTCCCGGCAGGGAATTCTCCTTCCGTCCCGGCAGTCTCGACCCTCCTTCATGTATTTACAGTAAGCCAAGGCTATCACAGCCGGGGAACAGCAAAAGTCCTTTTTGAGGGTCCGTCTGCCCACCCAGCTCAGGTGGGCACCAGACTCAAGAGATTCGCTTGGATATGGGCAACTCGTATAACAGATTCATGGACACTATCCTCTATCAAGACCAGTCACAATTGGAAATTCATGGGCACATTGCCAGGGAACACATTCCAGCCTACCAAGTACCTCCGCACCAGAAAGGGAGGGGGTTTTATTCCCCTTTATTTCTGGTATGAAAAAAAAAAAAACGGGATCTACATCCAGTCCTGGACCTAAAGAGGTTCAACAGACGATCAAAATAGAGGCCCTCAGATTGAAAAAGCCTTTAGTCCATTTTGTTGACAGTGGACGTGGGAGACTGGATGCTATCTCCTAGATTTTTCGGACGTTTACCTTCACGTCCCGATCATCCCGCCTTCCAGAGGTCCCTTCGGTTCTCAATCTATCAATCTCATTTCCAATTTTAGTGCCCCCCATTCGGCATCGCCTCAGCACCCAGAGCATTCAGCAAGTCAGGGTGTTCCTAGGGGCAGAATAATATACCAGGTTGTACCGGGTGCAACTCCCTCAAGAGAGGCTGAAGCCCTTACTCCAGAAGGTACAGAATCTGCTATCATCCAGACGTCTACTGTCAGAGCCTGCCTCACTACCCGGGGGTCCATGTCAGCATCCATACCTTTGATACAGTGGCCCCTGTGACACATGCAAGTCTTACAGAACTCCTTTCTCAGGCAGTGGAATGGAACGTCAATACTCCAAACCATTCACATCCCGAACTGGGTAAAGCAATTAGTATGGTGGTGGACACACCCGTCCAACCTCAGGGAGTCCATTCCAATAGTTCCCCCAAGTCCAGAAGTAGTAACATCGGACGCCACCCACGGGGGATGGCCCACACTATCTAGACCTAGTAGCCCAAGGACAGTGGCACTTTCGGGCTCAGGGCATAGTGTCAAATATTTTAGAGCTCAGAGCATCCTTTCAGGCTCTCCTGGCCATTGCGCCTCTTCTAGAGGGGAAGAGTGTCCTGATCAGGATGGACAACAAGTAGTGGTGGTGTCATGTATCCAGATACAGGGGGGCATCAGGAGTCGCACGCTTCAAGAGGAAGTTTGCCCATATTGGAAAGGGCACAAGTGCACCTGTTAGATCTATGGGCAGTAAACGTCCCGGCAACACAGAATTCGTTGGCCAACTACCTAAGCCGAGAGACACTTTCAAACAACGAATGGTCCCTGAACCAACAGGTATTCTCCATTCTTACAAAAACTTGCGGAATACCAGAAGTCGACCTAGCGGCCACGCCAAAGAACTCCAAGTGTCAGAGGTTCCTGTCCAGAGCCCACTTTCCATCAGCCGAAGGGACAAACTGCCTAGTTCTTCCATGGAGCTTTGAGCTGGGGTACATTTTTCTTCCAACTTCTCGGATTACAAGATTCCTGTCCCGACTTCGGAGGTCCTCAGCCACTGTTATTGTACTAATACGGTTCCGACCGAGGAGGCCATGGTTTACGACCCTGCTACAACTAGGTACGCGGCCTCCAATACATCTTCCAGTAACCTGGGATCTCATACATCAGAGGCAATTCTTCCATCCAGCCCAGAGAAGCTGCATTTGCCAGCTTGGAAGTTGAGAGAGCTAGGTTAGGGGAACTAGGATACTCTCAGGAGGCAATATCAACCTTATTACAAGCTCTAAGGAGCTCCACTGATGTCACCTATACTAGGATCTGGGAGAGGTTCGTGTCGTCGCAGCAAAGAGATTGGAATCCTATCTCAAATTCTTGAATTTCTTCAGTCAGGGCTTAACAAGGGCCTGGGCCCGGGTACCCTGAAGGTGCAAGTATCCGCCCTTTCAGCCATGACGGGTACTAGATGGGCTCCTTATCATCCGGTCACTCTGTTCCTCAGGGCCTGCGTAAGATCAGACCACCTAGGAGGCCAGCCTTTCCAACAGGGGATCTCTGTGTAGTACTCGAGGCCCTGTCCAATCCACCCTTTTCTCCATTCAACTTAGTCTCACCATGGAACCTAGCTCTGAAGATGGCTTCCCGTATTGCGATCACCTCAGCTAAGAGGACGTCGGAGATACAAGCACTTATGGCTACGGAACCCCTATTTAGTGTTCTCCCCTGACAGAGTGGTTCTGAAGCCCTCAGACCATTTTTATCCAAGGGTAACTTCCTCCTTTCATTATAACCAGGACATCGTCCTTCCGTCTTTTACTAATGAAAGGGGCGAGTCCCATGCCTAGGATGTCAAACCTACCATCTCCAGTTACTTCACAGCTACATCTCGGGAAGACGGATTCTGTCTTAATTATCCCACACGGGAGCAGACGAGGTCAGCCAGCTACCTCCCGTACCATTACCTCTTGGTTGTTAGGGCTATCGCGGAGACCTATTCCATCCAGCAACTGAACTTACGACTCCTAAAGAGCATTAGGGCTCATTCGACAGGGGCAGTGGCCACTTCTTGGGCAGCATATTGCGGGATTTCACCGGAAACCATAGGCAGAGCAGCAACTTGGTCTTCCCAACACATCTTCATTTCTCACTACAGAGTGGATTCTGCTCTCCTGGCTACCGTCGACTTTGGCAGATCTGTTCTTAGAGCCAATTCCTCAGCGCTAAAGAGAATAAATATTACTGTTTTCTTGCACCCTCCCGACTGGCGAGTTATTTCCCAGTGTGTGCTGCCATGAATGCGTCAGGAAAACGGAAAATTGTATACTCACCTTTCCGTAATTTTCCTTTCCTGACGCATCTTCATGGCAGCACACAGATGCCCGCCCTGCTGTTTTATGATGATATATACAGAGAATGGTGCGGGGCGTCTCCCCTTCAAATTTATAGCTAACCAATCCTGTCAGGTTGTGGGGGCGGAGTCACAACCCAGTGTGTGCTGCCATGAAGATGCGTCAGGAAAGGAAAATTACGGAAAGGTGAGTATACAATTTTCCGTTTTTTGTACTCACCGTAAAATCCATTTCTCTGAGTTCATGGACGGACACAGCACCCACCCCTCCTTTGTTTGTACTGCTTGTTATGAACTGAGGCTGTTGGCACAGGGTGTGGGTTATACCCGGGGAACCACGCCCCCTGGGAGGAGCTGCACCGGTAAAAAGTTTTTAACACTTTAAGTGCTGTGTTTCTGCCTAAACCTCTCCTGGAGAAGAGTAGATATAACCCTAAGGTCAAGGCTGCTGTGTCCATCCATGAACTCAGAGAAATGGATTTTACGGTGAGTACAAAAATCCTATTTTTTTCGCTGTACTTACCGTTTAATCGTTGATTTTCTTTTCTTCTTCCTGCGGGGAATAGGTGTTCCTATTGAAGGGGCGTAGATGATTGACGTGCGGCTAAGGCGCGTCACGCTTTCCGAAAATAGCCGACCTAGGACTATATACGTCGCCTGCGCAGTCCGCTCCTAGTCTGTGCGCAGGCGCCGTATAGCACCGTGAAGAGCCGAGTCCTAGTCCGGCTATTTTCGGAAAGCGTGACGCACTTTAGCCGCACGTCAATCATCTACATAGGAACGCCTATTCCCCCGCGGGAAGAAGAAAAGAAAATCAACGATTAAACGGTAAGTACAGCAAAAAAAAAAAAAGAAGCATACTGTAGCTGACGCAAGTATGCTGGATGGGATGGTAGATAAATTTTTTTAGGGTGAACCTCCACTTTAAGAACAAACCTACAGTCCCTGTCTTGTTTGTAACCTGGGGACCACCTGTATACTGCTGTTCAGAGTATATAGAGCCTGCGGGCACTTTTTATTTTTCACGTTCGGGCCCCATAAACTTTAACGGTGTTCGAATGTTCGCACAAACTTTCGGTCCATTCGCTTGTTCTGCCGCAAACCGAATCAGGAGGTGTTAGGCTCCTCCCTACTCGCTGGACTTCCAGATTCAGTGGCCACTGAATCTCCTGAGCTCTTCTACAGCTAACCCGCTGTATATTCCTCAAGCGTCACCCCCGCTATCCTGCTGGGCCCCTGGCTTGGCACTTACTGATGATCCTCAAGCGTCACCCCCGCTATCCTGCTGGGCCCCTGGCTTGGCACTTACTGATGATCCTCAAGCGTCACCCCCGCTATTCTGCTGGGCCCCTGGTTTAGCACTTACTGATGCTCAATTGTCACCCCCCGCTATGCTGCTGGGTCCCTGGCTTGGCACTTACTGATGCTCCTCAAGCGTCACCCCTGCTATCCTGCTGGGCCCCTTGCTTGGCACTTACTGATGCTCCTCAAGCGTCACCCCTGCTATCCTGCTGGGCCCCTGGTTTGGCACTTACTGATGCTCAAGCATCACCCCCCACTATCCTGCTGGCTCCCTGGTTTGGCACTTACTGAAGCTCCTCAAGCGTCACCAACGCTATCCTGCTGGGCCCCTGGCTTGGCACCTGCTGAAGCTTTCCCACTTCTTCACTGTCCCAGGCTGGAGAGAAGATTGCTCTGGTACTGGCTCCAGCTTACTAACTGTAGTCTCCGGTAACAAGGTGGATGGTCCCTTAGTGGCGACAGCTTCCCCTCCACCTCCGACCACAAACTGGTTCCCCGTTCGGCTGAACCTTTACTCTCAGTTGGAATCCAATCCTGCAGTCCCAACCCTGCGCTGCTTCTCTTGCTCCTGGATAGGCCTCAGGCTTCTAGCCTAAGAACCCGGGCAACATAACACACGTCCTCCCAGACAGCTGTCCAGGTGGCACAGAACCTCGATCACCTGACTCCACCCAAATAAATAGGCTCTCCCAGCAGACCAAGGGACCAAAGAAACCCCTGCAAATTGGCTGAGGCACCCCATCCATTCATAATCCGACCTTGCTACACCCTTGTCTATCTAGTGCCACCTAGTGATAGAAGAGAAAAGGTGCAGCCATCCAAAGTTAGAGAGGAATCAGTAGATCTCCTAACAATAAGCAAGGATAACTACCACCTGGTGAACTTAATTAGCCTCCTAAACACCTGGGTGCTACATGTTCATTACATACTCCTGACTCCTGCACTATATTCTCTATGTTGTACATTACATACTCCTGACCCTCGTCCTATAATCCCCTCATCACTGTCACTCCTATAAAAGACAGTTCTTGTTGTTTCCTCACTCTCTGACTAAGGTCCATGAATAAATAAATGATCTGGTAGATCAGAGGAGCCATTTACTAGTCACCTTGAGGGTGGAATTGTAAGATCCTCAGAGACAAAGCTGCCTGATGTGGGTGGAGTTCTGGTTTAGGGGAACCAATCAGCTCATGTCTAGTAATAATCTTTGTATTTCTATTTTAGTAGATGGACGGGAGATGAGGAAAACCTCAGAGGATTGTCTCACTTTGTCTCCAGACTGTAAAGTAGAAGATGAGGACATCATACAGTATAGTCCAGGAGAAAACCTGACTACCTCAAATGTCAATCCGGCACCACACAGTGTAGATGGACCATCGTATTCCTCCTATCCTGAGGAACCTCAGACTGTGAGGGACGGTGCCGGACCATCGTATTCCTCTTATCCTGAGGAACCTCAGACTGTGCGGGACGGTGCCGGACCATCGTATTCCTCTTATCCTGAGGAACCTCAGACTGTGAGGGACGGTGCCGAACCATCGTATTCCTCTTATCCTGAGGAACCTCAGACTGAGTGCGGGAAATGTTTTTCAATGAAGTCCAATATTTCCACACATCAGAGATCTCACATGGGGGAGAAGCCGTATTCCTGTTCTAAGTGCGGGAAATGTTTTTCACAGAAGTCCCATCTTAACACGCATCAGAGATCTCACACGGGGGAGAAGCCATATTCCTGTTCTAAGTGCGGGAAATGTTTTTCAGATAATTCCCATTTTTCCAAACATCAGAGATCTCACACGGGGGAGAAGCCGTATTCCTGTCTTGAGTGCGGGAAATGTTTTTCAGTGAAGTCCCATCTTTCCACACATACGAGATCTCACACGGGGGAGAAGCCGTATTCCTGTCCTGAGTGCGGGAAATGTTTTTCACGGAAGTCCCATCTTAACACGCATCAGAGATCTCACACGGGGGAGAAGCCATATTCCTGTTCTAAGTGCGGGAAATGTTTTTCAGATAATTCCCATTTTTCCAAACATCAGAGATCTCACACGGGGGAGAAGCCGTATTCCTGTCTTGAGTGCGGGAAATGTTTTTCAGTGAAGTCCCGTCTTTCCACACATACGAGATCTCACACGGGGGAGAAGCCGTATTCCTGTCCTGAGTGCGGGAAATGTTTTTCAGTGAAGTCCCATCTTTCCAAACATCAGAGATCTCACACGGGCGAGTGGCCCTTTTCCTGTTCTGAGTGCGGGAAATGTTTTTCAGATAAGTCTAGTCTTTCCACACATCAGAGATCTCACACGGGGGAGAAGCCTTTTTCCTGTTCTGAGTGTGGGAAATGTTTTTCACAGAAGTCCCATCTTTCCAAACATCAGAGATCTCACACGGGGGAGAAGCCTTTTTCTTGTTCTGAGTGCGGGAAATGTTTTTCAGTGAAGTCTAATCTTTCCACACATCAGAGATCTCACACGGGGGAGAAGCCTTTTTCCTGTCCTGAGTGCGGGAAATGTTATTCAGATAAGTCCAGTCTTTCCAAACATCAGAGATCTCACACGGGGGAAAAGCCGTATTCCTGTCCTGAGTGCGGGAAATGTTTTTCACAGAAGTCCGGTCTTTTTAAACATCAGAGATCTCACACGGGGGAAAAGCCGTATTCCTGTCCTGAGTGCGGGAAATGTTATTCAGATAAGTCCAGTCTTTCCACACATCAGAGATCTCACACGGGGGAGAAGCCGTATTCTTGTCCTCAGTGAGGGAAATGTTCCTCACTGAAGTCCTGTCTTCCTGTACAACAGGGATCCCACACAACCCCTCGAGGTGTATTAGTGAGTGCGGGAAATGTCTTGTATGTGAATGTTGCTGGACATGTGGGCAAGAAGCACACCCTGATATACGGGTGAAACTCGAAAAATTCGAATATGGTACAAAAGTTCATTTATTTCACTAATGCAACTTAAAAGGCGAGACGAATATATGAGAGAGACTCGTTACATGCAAAGCAAGAGGGTTCAAGCCGTGATTTGTCATCATTGTGATGATTGTGGCTTCCAGCTCATGAAAACCCCAAATCCACAATCTCAGAAAATTCCAATATTCCATGCAATCAATAAAACACGGATTGTACAGAGAAGGATATCGCACCTCTGAAAAGTAGAAGCTGCGTATTAATTGTGTGAAAATAGTGCAGCGCTGCGTATCTATAAATCTTATAGAAACAAATAATTATACATTCCATAAAACTATTTATGAAAAAAGAAATAAATGATAAAAAAACAGTTCATATGGAGGTTTCCAAAGCTGTCACCGCTGTGAAAAATCCGATTTAAATGGATCCAATATTCAGTGCGCACCCCCACCTGCTAAAATGCATGCTCACCTCAAGGGTGAGTATAAAACTCATAGACAGATCACTCCTCGTGTCCGATCACGATCCGTCCACTTTACCAATGGTAGTAATTCCTACAGTCTCCAGACTGCACCTCTGTGTGGGGAATCAACGTATAAATTGTCTCCAAACACCACCTTCCTCCATTCACTTATTAATAATCAATTCCACTTCTATATCCCGGGGGGAAGGACATGAAAGAAAAAACACAAGTACCATAGTGCTCTCTGCTTCTGAATTTATTATAAAAGACCTCCCCTAAAAAGTTACACGGGAACAAAAATTGTCACTGGACAGCCGCACTCTGAACAAATTGTCGCCTTTATTAAAAGAAGGACAGCACGGGGGCGTGTCCTGGCTATGGAGGAGTGAAGACGTGCATCTCCTCAGCTCCGTCTCACCGCCGCACCTAGCCATCAGCTACGGGGAGAATCCTACCCCATCCGCAGCTTAAAATGTCCCAGCGAAACCGGTCCACCTCCCAGCCACCGAGGACGGACCGTACTAGGCAAGGACAGCTGGATTTCTTTGCCGGGAGCAGCACTCGCGGCCGTGAGGCTCCGAAAATGGCGGCGGCGTCGAAGGCCTCTAAGACTCCCAAGGCCTCACAGCACACCCGGTCACAGGCTCTGGAAGGATCCCCGACTCCATCCCAGGGATCGGTGAGTGAATCTCCCCCCCGGGACTCCCCAAACTTCCCCATACTGAGGGAGGACGATCAGGAGGCCCCAGACCCCCTGGATGACATGGACATACGGCGCCATATTTACTCCCTCCCCACCAAGGCCGACTTAGAACGGTTTGCAGACAGGGTTGAGAAGGCCCTGAAGGAGGACATAGCTCAGCTCAAGGCAGATACCACACACTTAGGGGGAAGGCTAGAATCCCTGGAACAGAGATTTGAAGAGTCCCTCCCGGCCATCTCTCTATTACAAGAGAAATGCACCGCACAAGACCACCAGATTGAGGCCCTGCTCTGTCAACTCGACGATATGGAAAGGCAGCCGCAGGGCCAATATCAGGATCCGTGGCCTACCGGAGGCTACGGGGGCACGGGACATTATCCCTACCCTGGAGGGTGTCTTTAAAGAAATACTCGGTCTCCCAGCTACGGCCACTATTGAAATAGACCGGGCGCACAGAGCTCTGAAACCTCCCTCCCAAGATGTGAATAACCCTAGAGACATTATTTGCAAACTGCATAAATACACCCTAAAAGACCGCATCATGCAAAAGATGCGTGGAAAACCTTTTTTTGATTTTGATGGCGCGCACTTGGCCTTCTACCAAGATATCTCTAGACGCACTCTCATGCAACACAGAGCACTGCGCCCCCTGCTGACAGCTATTCAAGACGCAGGACTGACGTATCGCTGGGGGTTCCCCTTTTACTTACAAGTCACCAAAGAGGGCAAAACTGTGACACTCCGCACTAAGGATGATCTTCCGGACTTCCTGTACTCCCTAGATTTAGACCCAATAGACTTCCCAGACTGGAGGGGCTGGTCGGCCCAGCTGCAGCCAAAACTACCACAGTCCCAGCCATGGCAATCGACCTCACGCCGAAACCGCAGAAGAGATCGCAACCGCCGCCCCACAGATTCTCCAGCAGACCCTACCCTTTGAAGAGATACCGGCGTAACTGCACAGAAATACGGTTATTTCAGCTACTAATTAAGTCGCTACTCCCCCGGTCTAAAGAGCCACAGACTATGCTTTTTCACATGGCCCCAGGATCAGACGTGCCTTACCCCCCCCCCCATTTGTTTCTCCCCCTTTTTATTAACCTCACCCCATCTTAGCCGTATGGATCTGTACGCTTCCTCAGGGGACACTGTGGGGGACGACTTTACCCGCTACCTTGGCCTGGACCACAAGTACTGAACTCTAATGGCTCCCAGAGGCCGGACAGATCCTTCCCCCTATGGGCTTATTCCTTTGGTTCCCCCCCTAGTGCACCAAGTTAGGTGAGGTGGGCGGAGCTGGGAGTGTTCCCATCTCATCCCCATGTTGACCCACGTACCCCCAATAGGCCACCCTTTTCGGGGTGATGGTCCCTGCCGGGACCCCGGGCCGACGTCCAGGAACCCACCCCCATATAGGGGACGGGGCCCTGGACAAGACCCTTAGTTGTGATGTTGAATGTAGTGACTTCGGTCGCACTGTTGAATATTTTGTTTACTTTTTACTTACCTTTCATGTTTTCCCCCCCCGCTCTCTCTGCTCTACTCCCTCACTTCTATCTTCCCTCTACCAGGTGCGCCACACTGCCGGACTCCCACGCCGGGCTCGTCACCAGCCAGCTAGACTCATCGGTCCCCAACTTCACACATGGCTTCTCTCAAGGTAAGCTCATACAATGTTAGGGGGCTTTGTTCCCCTCACAAACGCAGTAAACTGTGGTGGGAACTAAAGCGACTGAAAACACAGGTGCTCTTTCTTCAGGAGACTCATTTTACACCCCAGTCCCTCCCTAGGCTGCCCACCCATCTCTTTAACCAGTGGTTCATTAGTACCTCCCCGACGCCTAAGTCTAGGGGGACAGCTATAGCTATACATAAATCCTGCCCCTTTCAGCCCTCAGGCAACGAAACAGACCCTCGAGGTAGATACGTGTTCCTTAAGGGTAGCATAGCGGGCCAGATGTACACATTCGCGACGATCTATGCACCAAATTCAGACCAACTCACCTTTATTGACTCTACCTTAGACAAACTGACAGACTTTAGAGAAGGCCGGTTGATTATAGGAGGAGACTTTAACGTCAGCCCCGACCCCCTGCTAGATACTTCTCGTGCGAAAACCCCGCATTCTTACGCCTTTCTTAGGCATTTCCGGAAAGCGCTACAGTCCCGCCTCCTCGTCGACTGCTGGCGCACGATGCACCCTACGGACCGCGACTTTAGTTATTACTCCAAAGTCCATGATGTTTACACATGAATAGACCACATATATGTTGATTTCAAAACACTGGACCTGCTCCAGACGGCAACCATAGGCAACATATCGATCTCAGACCACGCCCCGGTCACTATTGCTATAGACTTGCCGTTGGGCCTGAACAAGGCTTGGACGTGGAGGCTGAACGACAACCTGTTGGATGACCCAGTTGCGGTGAAGGGCGTGTCGGATACATTGTCCCACTACTTTGCTGAAAACTCGGCTGACGGATTGGAGGACGGTCTGATCTGGGAAGCCCACAAGGCAGTGGTTAGGGGGGAACTGATTTCACAAGGCGCGAGACTGAAGCGGGAGCGCGGCGCAGACTTTCTCAGGGTACACACTGCCCTGGGGAAGGCTGAGTTAAAACATAAGGCAAGCGGCACCCCCGAGGCCCTGAGGGAACTGACAGAATTGAGAGAACTATTTTTAAGGTTATTAGATCGCCAAACCTGTAAACAATTCCTCTACGTATCCCACAAATTCTATGAACACGGGAGCAAGTGCGGTCGAATGCTTGCACGGGCAATTAGGAAACAACAGGCTACATCCCACGTGCAGAAGCTGCGCTCTCCTTCAGGGGAAATGGCGGTACGCTCCTCCACAATAGCTTTGGGGTTTCGAGACTACTACGCCAGCCTATATAATCTGAGCTCCGACACTCCCCCCGACACGCAGAATACCAGACAACAGGCGATTCAGCGGTATCTTGAATCAGCTAACCTCCCCCCACTCACAGACGACCAGTCCGCGACACTAGAACTCCCAATCACCACCACAGAGCTCGGGGCCGCGGTGGAGTCCCTGCCTAACGGGAAGAGCCCAGGCCCTGATGGGTTTAGTAAGGCATATTATAAGACCTTCCTTTCCCACCTAGCGGCTCCTATGTGCAAATATTTTAACTCCTTAGCGGGGGGTAAAACCATCCCCTCAGAAGCTCTGCTTGCTCACATTACTGTGATCCCCAAAGAAGGCAGGGACCCCACCGTCCCCCAAAGCTACCGCCCTATCTCCCTCCTTAATTTGGACATTAAGCTCCTAGCAAAAGTATTAGCGAACAGGCTCAAGCACCTCCTACCCGGAATCGTGCACCCCGACCAGACAGGCTTCATAGTTGGTCGAGAAGCCAGAGATAACTCCCTGAGAGCAGTTCAACTTATCCACTGGGCCCGGACCTGCCCAACCTCCCCGTCCTATATTATTCTTTCAACTGACGCCGAAAAGGCCTTCGATCGTGTGGACTGGCCGTATATGACGGAGGTCCTGCGATCGATCGGTCTAGGGCCACGACTACTGAACATGATCTTGTCCCTCTATTCAACACCTTGTGCTCAGGTCAAAGTAAACGGAACCCTATCCTCAAGATTCCCCATTAGAAATGGTACAAGACAGGGGTGCCCCCTGTCACCCCTCTTGTTCGCTTTAGTTTTAGAACCCCTGCTTCGGACCGTGCGAGCCAACCCAGACATCACAGGCCTACGGGTTGGACACACAGAACATAAGCTCTCGGCATACGCGGACGATGTTCTTTTCCACCTATCGAACCCGACGATATCATTACCTAACCTGATGAGAGAATTGAAACTCTTCGGGACCCTGTCCAATTTTAAAATCAACCTGTCAAAATCGGAGATTCTCCCCATTAATCTTCCCTCCCACATAGCCACGGGTCTCCGAGCCTCTTTCCCTTTTACTTGGACCACGACATCCATGCGTTACTTAGGTGTGCAGTTGACCGACAGATTTGATACCCTATATTTAGCTAACTATGCCCCATTATTAGCCGCGGTCAAAAGTGACCTCCTGAAATGGACGCGATCGGCCTTCACTTGGCTAGGTCGGGTAAATATTTTAAAGATGACGGTACTGCCGCGCATTCTTTTCTACTTACAAATGCTCCCGATCCCCCTACCCAAACAATTCTTTGACCGTATCTCCAGCATGATGTCCGCTTTTATCTGGAATGCGCGTAAACCTAGAGTGGCGCTTAGGATACTGCGACGCTCAAAGCGAACGGGAGGCCTAGGGGTCCCTGACATTAAACAGTATTATCGAGCAATAGCTCTACAGAGGATCCTCAACTGGCGTTTTCACACCCATACCAAGGTCTGGGTACCCCTAGAAAAAAGTCTGGCGGGCAGGAATTTGTCCTACGCTCCGTGGTTGGCAAAGGAACACAGGGGGCTGTCCGATACAACCTCCCCTCTGACGTCTCATGTTCTGACAGTCTGGGATAAGACGAACGCCGAGATTCACTTGGCCCCCCCTGTGTCCCCTCTGGCCCCCCTAGGGGGTTTCCAATGGTTCCTCCCGTGTGAGCAGATGTCTTTCTTCGAGTCGTGGGTGGACGATGGGAATGCCAGTTGTGGGAAACTTATGGGAGGTGGCAAACTCCTGAGCTAAGAGGCGCTCCCGGTGGGTAGACAGGGTTCCCGTATGAACTTCTGGAAATACAGACAACTACACCACTTTTTTGAGATCCACGGTCGCAACATTAGAGACCCCTCGACACTTACCCCATTTGAACGGTTGTTCATTGACGACGCCCCTACCGCCCACATAGTGTCAGAACTATACAGTCTTCTTACCTCAGCTACGGCGCAGGTTAGACCTGCCTATGTACGACGGTGGGAATCTGACCTGGGGACGATATTTACAGAGACACAACTTACCCATCTATACCAATTGACCCATTCGTCCTCCATCGACTCGAGAACACAGGAGACGAATTTCAAGCTCTTGTCCCGTTGGTATAGGGTCCCAGCAGACCTGGCTAATATTTACACTTCTATGTCACCGTTGTGCTGGCGGGGCTGTAACCTCAGGGGAACGCTGCTCCATATTTGGTGGGACTGCCCCTTGGTCAGACCCTTCTGGGAAGACATACGGGATCAGATCAAAGTAGTGACCGGGATGGAGATTCCTCTCTCTCCGAAACACTTCCTGCTGCATGTCCCCACGATCCCCATCCAACAGTACAAGAAGTGTATGCTACCTCACCTGCTTAATGCGGCGAGGCGTCTACTGCCTGTTCACTGGAAAACACCCAGAGTCCCTACAAGGGAGGAGTGGATCGCTGGGGTGAATGCAGTCAGAGAAGCGGAGGACTGGATAGCGACCTGCCGTGACACACGTGAACGATTCAACACCATATGGGCCCCCTGGTCGGATTACACTACCGACCCCATTTTTGTCCCTTCTAGCTTGGATATTGCCTTATTAGAACTATCAGATCCCTCCCTTAAGGCCCACAGATTAGCACAAAAATAGGAAAGAGCCCCATGCCCATGTATTTGGCTGTGCTGGATGAAGAGGAACTATCTGAGGAGATTTCTCCCCGCGAAGCCGGGCACGGCGTGTGGAAGCTAGCAGCACCTTGAGAAATCGCAAGTACACCTGGACTGTCTTTGTCTGTCTTCTTTCTTACTCTACCCCTCCCTTCCCCTCCCTGCTTTTCCCTTTCTCCCCAGTCTACCCTGTTATGCCCAGGAATATCAGTTAATATGTTATGTTAATAATGGCGCTACCGACCAAGGGGCCAATTGAGGGGTCGGGCTCGGGGCTGGAATTACAAAACTCTGGGGGCGACGGGACCGTCCCCTGATGTCAGGGGAACGAGGGTTGTCTTGTAGCTGGTCCCAATGCCCAGTGGGGGGGCACCTGCGGCGTGGACGGCGGTGGGGGGCGGACAGCTGGAGGCCCTTGGGCCCCCCGCCCTGCCCGCGGGCAGGGGCTTCTCCCAGATATTCCATAAAGAGCAGACGCAGCAACCCGACCCCATACTGCACAATAGACAATTGCACTGCCTTTAGGGGTGACTACTACGTGAGACACCCAGTTATTGCCTGCTATTTCGGCGCTGTTTGCCAAAGTACTGCATGTTCACTGACCCCCAAGGGGCATCTTACAGTCTATGAGACCCTGCGTGGTCGCCATTCTGTTCACTATGCAACCTCCTGGTAAATGTATGTATGTGATTTAAATGTTGGAAAACAATAAAACTGATTATACAAAAAAAAGAAGGACAGCACTACAAGTCACAGCAAAATAAAACACGATTTCTGACGCATTTTGCACTGAAACTAGTGCTTAGTCATAGCTAGAGTCCCCTAAAAAGTTACACTTACAAGAAATAACAATAAAAACAGCAAGTATCAAATCACCAGCTCATTCACCGCCGATCTAGACCCACGGCGCTTCGCCTGACGTCACAGATAGAGCTCCTCCCTTCTAATCGCGTGTCAGCCTCTCATTGGCCTTCGTCAGTAGATGGGTGGGTCAAATGAGGTGAAACCTTATATACCTGCCTGTTGCCTAGGCAACCCTTCAGGCATCACAGCAGTCTGTGAAGACACGCCCTCTTCCTGTGACTACAGAGCTCACATTCATAGAGCTGGAGAGCGTGTCACCCGAATCTGCAAACCAGCAGGGCGCTCTCACTCGATCACACCGCCATATACATACAATAAAAAAACAAGTATAAAATAAAATGAAAAGATGTTCCTATGTATATCTTTATCTACCGGGACAAATTCTATCTTTATTAGGACCTCGTTGTCCATTCATTAAAAATTATTATAGAAAACATAAATATGTATGAATCAATCACATATATGAAAAATCAATTGTACACCGATCCTAAAAAATAATAATAATATATAAAACTACGGCTTGTCCAGGATTTGAACACGGGACCTCTCGCACCCCGAGTGAGAATCGTACCCCTAGACCAACGAGCCGAGTTACCCCTCCCACATTTCATGAGCTTATATCACTTTATAAACGTATTACAATCAATCATTAATAAAATCTAATGTGAATGTCGATCGGCGGTGAGTGAGCTGGTGATCTGATACTTGCTGTTTTTATTGTAAGTGTAACTTTTTAGGGGGGGCTTTTATAATAAATTCAGAAGCAGAGAGCACTATGGTACTTGTGTTTTTTCTTTCATGTCCTTCCCCCCCGGGGATATAGAAGTGGAATTGATTATTAACCACTTAAGGGGGGAATTGCTATGCATATATTTTATGAATAGATCCCTAAATGTCAGGAGACGTTTATATAAAGATGGGAAGTATGGCGCAGATAAATGAATAGACCTCCTAGCAATGTTATTACCAGGCTGCAGCTAGGGGGAGCTCTAATGTGTGAGCACAGCAGAGCGATCCCATCTAGCTCACATTAACCCTTTCACTGTCAGATGTTTTTGCACATTTTGGGCCTGAAGATTAGATAAAACCCCCAAACATATATTATGTGATAGCAGAGGCCCTGTAGAATAAAATGGTGGTGATTGTTAAGGTGTTCCTCGTACACAAATTTCCCCTTAATATCCGGGTTTATTTTCTCCTTTTCCCCCATTTTCTATGGTGTGATCTTTTCTACAATACTTTGTTATAATAATGGAACACGTTGTGTATTGTATTGTATGACTCCGCCTCCACATTCCAGACAAGTCATTTTCCTGACCAATCGCATTTCTACCTTTTTACTATTTCCTGATTCTATGACTGTAATCTGTTTAAAAGTAAAAATTATAATAAAAAAATGTATTGAAGAGAAAAACAAGTTGTGTGTGTCGGTGGAATGAGAAGAATTGCTGGTGGTGTTGTCACCTGTCACAGCCGTCACACCTGGTTTCCCGGCCAATGCACCAGATAAATGTTGCAGCAAAACGGCTCTTTGAGTTCTGGGAAACCAGGAATGGACTCCGGACACGGACTCCAGGAAAACAAACCTTTTATTTCACCAGGGAAAGGAGCGACTCACGCCAGGATGCCAAGTGGCCTCTTCTAGGCGTTTACAACATATAGATTTCCTCTTGTATAGACATTCCTTGGAACTTCGTAAAACATCTAAAAGCTTGTTAGCGAGTGACGTCTGCGGCTTCTCAGTTATCTGTCTAATTTATCATCTACTAAGCTGTAGACATGTGCACTGACCCAACATTTCTTTGTTTTCCTTTCATTTGTTTCTTTGTTTTTCGGGTCATTAGTTATGATCGACATTCATTCATTTGAATAAATTTTAAAATCCGGAAATCCGAAATAATAAATAACAAATTATCGGTATCGGAATTTCCTTTCAAATTTGGCTGTTAGTGAAAGTAATGAATATGAATTTATCCGAAGTTACGAGTTACCTGAAATAACGAATGCCGCATCTAAACGAATGGAACGTAATGAATTAATAATAATAACAAAACATTTCTCTTTGTTTCTGTTATAACATTTTGTAAATGAGTAAGTTTTCTCCTTCACTGATATGCAGCACTGATGGGCACTCATAGGTGGCACTGATGGGCAACACTGATGGACACTGGCAGGCGTTGCTAATGGCCACTGATTGGCATATCCCTGGTGGTCAAGGGTAGCATACCTGGTGGGCATCCTTTGTAGGCATTCCTGGTGGTCCTGGGTAGGGGGCTGCACTGATAAACAATGAGCACAGACCCCCCCCTGTCAGGAGAGCAGCCGATCGGCTCTCCTCTATTCTTGTCTGTCAGATGTGAGTGAGGAAAAGTTGATAAACGGCTCTTCCTGTTTACGCTGTGATCAGCCGTGATTGGACACAGCTGATCACGTGGTAAAGAGCCTCCGTCAGAGGCTCTTAATCGAGATCGGTCTTGCGGTGTGTCAGACTGACAAACCACAACAGTGATCGCCGCGCTGCGCTCCCCCTAGGGTGACAATCATGTCTTATCCTGCTGGACATCATATGAAGCCCAATCAGGATAACTGAATCACTTCCCGGCCGTTATTTTGGTATAGGCCGGGTGGGAAGTGGTTAAAAGTCTTCACAGGTCATCAGGTTAAAAGTAACCCTGAATAATGGGCCTTGAGTGCAGTGGTCAGGAGTATATCATATACAGTGGTCAGGAGTATATCATATACAGTGGTCAGGAGTATATCATATACAAAGGTCAGGAGTATATCATATACAGGGGTCAGGAGTATATCATATACAGAGGTCAGGAGTATATCATATACAGTGGTCAGGAGTATATCATATACAGTGATCAGGAGTATATCATATATAGAGGTCAGGAGTATATCATATACAGAGGTCAGGAGTATATCATATACAGAGGTCAGGAGTATATCATATACAGAGGTCAGGAGTATATCATATACAGGGGTCAGGAGTATATCATATACAGGGGTCAGGAGTATATCATATACAGAGGTCAGGAGTATATCATATACAGAGGTCCGGGTCTTCTACTGACATTAATTAGAGAGAAAAGTCTCTCCTGTACGGTTCTCTCCTTGACATATCGTAGAATAAAGCCGTATTGTTCTTTCAGTGTCATCATCCCGTGTTCTGTCCATTTCCACACCGACACCAACATCTCCTCCACCATCCCGCTGTATTTGTTGTCTCACCATGGGGCTGATTTACTATTGTCTGTGCGCTGCGCTGGTTCATGCCTTAATTAGTACTGAAGCCTTAATTAGGCGCATGAACCAGCGTAGCAGCCGGCGCATTGCAAGTAATATGTAAAGCCGCGCCGAACTCCCTATAGAAGTCTATGGGAGAAATCAAAAGTGTTCATATTAAAGGCTAATCTGCAAGTTTTGTCCTAAAAAGTGTTTGGGGACCTCAGTCCTGCCCCAGGGGACATGTATCAATGCTTTTTTTATTTTTTAAAAAGGACGTTTTTTTGGGAGCAGTGAAATTAATAATTCTTAAAGTGAAACAATAAAAGTGAAATATTCCTTTAAATTTCGTACCTAGGGGGGGGTGTAATGTCAGCATGTGAAATAGCGCAATTTTCCCGCACTTAGAACTGTCCCTGCACAAAATGACATTCTGAAGGAAAAAAAGTCATTTAAAATTCACACGCGGCTATAATGAATTGTCGGCTCTGACAATTCTGACAGGATTAATTCATAAAACCAAAAAAAAAAATGTATGGGGGTCCCCCCAAATTAAAATCCAAGGCCATTCAGGTCTGGAATGGATATTAAGGGGAACCCCGCCGTAAAAAAAAAAAAAGACGTGCGGTTCCCCGCAAATATCCTATACCAGGCCCTTCAGGTCTGGTGTGGATTTTAAGGGGAACTCCACCCCAAATTAAAAAAAAATGGCGTGGAGTCCCCCTAAAAATCCACACCAGACCCTTATCCGAGCACGTTGACCTGGCCGGCCGCAGAAAAGAGGGGGGGACAGAGTGTGGCCCCCCCTCTCCTGAACCGCACCAGGCCACATGCCCTCAACATGGGGAGGATGTCCCCATGTTGATGGGGACAAGGGCCTCATCCCCACAACCCTTGCCCGGTGGTTGTGGGGGTCTGCGGGCGGGGGGCTTATCAGAATCTGGAAGACCCCTTTAACAAAGGGGACCCCCAGATCCTGGCCCCCCCTATGTGAAATGGTAATGGGGTACACTGTACCTCTACCATTTCATCCCCAAAAAAATGCAAAAGTGTTAAAAATGACAGTAGCCGGTTTTTGACAAATCTTTTAATAAAATCTTCTTTTCTTCTTTCCTTCGGGTTTCTTCCGCTGCTTCTTTCTTGGGTCTTCTCGTCCACATCTTGCCCGACGTCTTCTTCTATCTTCTCCGTCCGGCGGCCTTCTCGTCCACATCTTGCCCGGTGTCTTCTTCTCGGTCCGCCAGCCTTCTCGTCCACATCTTCTTTTTCTTCCCCGGACGCAGCGCTTGAATTTGAATTGCCCGCAGTGTGCCGCTCCTGGGACCCGCCCCCCTCTGACGCCACAAGTAAACTCCTTAGAAAGTCATGTGCGTCAGAGGGGGGCGGGGTCACAGACCGGCACACGGCGGGGGAATTCAATTTCAAGCGCGCCGTCCGGAGAAGAAGAAGCCGCCACACTATGCGCACGAGCTTCCAATTGAAGTTCCCGCCGTGTGACGCTCTGTGACCCCGCCCCCCTCTGACGCACATATGCCACACGCGGACTTTCATATGAGTTTACCTGAGGCGTCAGAGGGGGGCGGGTCCCAGGAGCGGGAACACGGCGGGATCTTCAATTTCAAGCGCAGCGCCCAGAAGATCAAGAAGATGCGGGACGAGAAGGTCGACGGACAGAGAAGAAGATGGGAGACGTCGGGCAAGATGTGGACGAGAAGACCCAAGAAAGAAGCAGAGGAAGAAACCCGAAGGAAAGAAGAAGAAGGAACCGCGGAAAGAAGATTTTATTAAAAGATTTGTCAAAAACCGGCTACTGTCATTTTTCACACTTTTGTCACTTTTTTTTGGGTGAAATGGTAGAGGTACAATGTACCCCATTACCATTTCACATAGGGGGGGCCGGGATCTGGGGGTCCCCTTTGTTAAAGGGGTCTTCCAGATTCTGATAAGCCCCTGCCCGCAGACCCCCACAACCACCGGGCAAGGGTTGTGGGGATGAGGCCCTTGTCCCCATCAACATGGGGACATCCTCCCCATGTTGAGGGCATGTGGCCTGGTACGGTTCAGGAGAGGGGGGGGGGGCGCACTCTGTCCCCCCCTCTTTTCTGCGGCCGGCCAGGTTAACGTGCTCGGATAAGGGTCTGGTGTGGATTTTTAGGGGGACTCCACGCCATTTTTTGTTTTTATTTGGGGTGGAGTTCCCCTTAAAATCCACACCAGACCTGAAGGGCCTGGTATGGATATTTGGGGGGACCCCACGCCATTTTTTTTGTTTTTACGGCGGGGTTCCCCTTAATATCCATTCCAGACCTGAAGGGCCTGGTAATTTAATTTGGGGGGACCCCCATACATTTTTTTAGTTTTAATGAGCAATGACTGTATTCTTTATAGCCATGAGTACTTTAAACTACCTTTTTTTTTCACTTCAGAAATGACATCTTGTACAGGGACAGTTCTAAGCACGGGAAACATGCGTGTACCCCCCCTCCCCCCTGTATGAAATTTAAAGGAATATTTCACTTTTATTATTTCACTTTAACCACTTCCATACCGCGCCTATTCTGGCACTTCTCTCCTTCATGTAAAAATTATATTTTGTTCCTGGGAAATTACTCAGGACCCCCAAACATTATATATAATTTTTTAGCAGACACCCTAGGGAATAAAGTAGCGGTCATTTTTTATTTGATTTCCAACGGCATTTGCGCAATAATTTTTCTAACGCCTTTTTTTTTTTGGCCCAAAAAAAAAAAATGGATCATGAATTAAAAAATAACAAAACAGTAAAGTTAGCCCAATTTTTATGGATAATGTTAAAGATGATGTTACACCGAGTAAATAGATACCTAACTTGTCACGCTTTAATATTGCACACACTCATGGAATGGCGCCAAACTTCGGGACATAAAAATATCCATAGGCGATGCTTGTTTTTTTTTTTTACAGGTGACCAGTTCAGAGTTACAGAGGAGGTCCAGGGCTAGAATTATTGCTCTCGCTCTAACGCACGCGTCAATACCTCACATGTGTGGTTTGAATGGTGTTTACATATGTGGGCGGGACTTACATGCATATTTGCTTCTGAGTGCGAGCTTCTAGGGACAGGGGCGTTATTTTTTTTTTTTTTACCTCATATTTTTATTCTTGCACTTTTTTGACACTTTTTTTGATTTTGGATCACTTTTCTTCCTATTACAAGGAATGTAAACATCCCTTGTAATAGGACTAGTGTGTGACAGGTCCTCTTTATGGAGAGAGGCGGGGTCAATAAGGCTGGAAAGCATGGTATTGAAAAAAAAATAAAAAGATCTCATGCTTTCAGCTGCAATCATGTTCGTTCACCACAGTGGTGTAGTGTATAGCACTTTGACCTAGCAGCAAAAGAGTCGTTGGTTCGAATCCCGCCCGTGACAGCATCTGCATGGAGTTTGCATGTTCTCCCTGTGCCTGCGTGGGTTTCCTCCCACAATATAAAAACACGCTGTAAATCGGTTCCGGTCTAAATAAGCCCTAATATGCAGTAGTATATTAAGGTTTGGTTCTGCCCTAGGCCTGACTACATATCTGCACCTCCTAATAGAAAAATGACCCACCCCTTCCTGTCAAGGTCACACCCTGTTTTTGTATAACCCCGCCCAGTAATTTTCAGGGGACCCACACACTAGTTCTGGGGGGGCACTGGATTCCCTTAACCACTTCCATACCAGGCACTTACGCACCTTCCCGCCCAAGCCAATTTTCAGCTTTCAACACTGTCGCACTTTGAATGGCAATTGCGCGGTCATACAACACTGTACCCAAACAAAATTGGCGTCCTTTTTTCCCCACAAATAGAGCTTTCTTTTGTTGTTATTTGATCACCTCTGCGTTTTTTTTTTGCGCAACAACTAAAAAAAGACTGCAAATTTTGAAACAAAAAAACCTTTTTCTTTTTTTAGGTTAATTTTTTTGTAAATAAGTTTTTCTCTTTCAATTACGGGCACTGATATGGCGGCACTGATGGGCACCGATGAGATGGCACTGATGGACATCGATGAGGTAGTACTGACGGCACAGATGAGGTGGCATTGATTGGCGGCGCTGCTATGCGGCACTGATGGGCACTCATAGGCGGCACTGATGGGCACTCATGGGCGGCACAGATGGGCGGCACTTATGGGTGGCACTGATGGATACTTATGGGCGGCACTTATGGGTGGCACTGATGGATACTTATGGGTGGCACAGGTGGGCACTGATAGGTGGGCACTGTGCATGGATGGGCACTGTGGGGTGGCACTGCTTTTCCCAGTCAGTGCCCATTTGTGGGCACTGATTGGCATCTTTTTTCTTATTTTTTAATGCTTTTTGTTTTTTTGTTCTATATTTTTTTTTGTTTTTGCACACCCTGGTGGTCCAGGGTGGGCATCCCTGGTGGTCCAGTGTGGTGATCCGAGGGGGGGCTGCGCTGATAAACAATCAGCGCGAACGCCCCCTGTCAGGAGAGCCGCCGATCGGCTCTCCTATACTCGCGTCTGTAAGACGCGAGTGAGGAAGAGCCATCGATGGCTCTTCCTGTTTACATCGTGATCAGCCGTGATTGGACACGGCTGATCACGTGGTAAAGAGTCTCCGTCTCCGTGAGAGACTCTTTACCGAGATCGGAGATGCAGGGTGTCAGACTGACACCCCGCATCACCGATCGCCGCGCTGCGTGCCCCCACAGGCGCGCGGCATGAAATCCTGCAGGACGTCCTGTCAGGATTGTGTAACCACTTCCCGGACGTAAATCGGCCATAGGCTGGGCGGGAAGTGGTTAATTTGCATAGTTTTTCTCTCACTTCCTGTTTGGCTATGGGGCAGGAAGTGAAGGCAAATCTCCCCAATTGGACACAGATAATACAAAATAAACTGACAGGGCCTATAACCCTCCCTCACTCTATCCAAAATTAAAGAAAATAAAACTTGTTGATTATAGTTCTAGTCAGGGGCGGACTGACCATTGAGTCACTCGGGCACTGCCCGAGGGCCCCATGCCACTAGGGGGCCCCCCATCAGGGTTGCCAGGCTCAGTAAAACCAGGGACAGTATGTAAAAATCTGTGTTTTTTTTAGATCTGTCCCTGATATGTCCGAAACTGACATGCTTTTAATGTGAATATCCCAAGATTTTAGCTGCCCGCCTCTGCACTACCTCCTGGCGTGGTGGCCATCTGTAAGCCAGAGGGGCCCCATACTCTTCTATTGCCCGGGGGCCCCATGAGTTGTCAGTCCGCCCCTGGTTCTAGTTTAAGCACAAATTTCATAGAGTTTTATTGAGAGGCCTAAGAAAATATAACCATGCCAATAGGCCAGGATAGAGCGTTGCTAATATGTAGGAATGTGTGTGTTAGAGCACCCCACCCAATGTTAACTAAAAAATTATTAATTTGCAAATAAGTATTATCTGCTCATTTTTTGGGGATGTCTGCACCCCTGATAGTGACAACATTTGTGAGGTGTCTTCACCCTTTCTAATTCATTCACTTCCTGTCACATAGCCAAACAGGAAGTGAGGGTAAAACCTTACTAATATCTTTTCTTGGGGACACAGAGATCAATCTAAATAGTTTCCCATTATGTAAATTGCACTCTAGCATTTTGCTGTGTACACCCCAAATTATTAGGGATCTTGGACTTTGGGGTCCATTTACTAAAGGCAAATCCACTTTGCACTACAAGTGCAAAGCAAGGAAGAAAGAAAACAAAACAACTTTGCTTCTACAGGATTGGATGTTAAAACCATCAGTGCTTCCTCTCTGATTTTCAGCAACTATGCTTGTACTGCAGAGTGGCTTTGCCTTTACTAAACCCCAAACTAAATAATCATTTGGGGCAGGGATCCTCAAACTACGGCCCTCCAGCTGTTGTAGAACTACACATCCCATGAGGCCTTGTAATGCACTGACATTCACAGACATGACTAGGCATGATGGGAATTGTAGTTCCTGAACAACTGGAGGGCCGTAGTTTGAAGACCCATGATTTGGGGTGTACACAGCAGTGCTGGAGTGCAATTTGCTTAATGGGGACACTAGTTAGATTGACCTGTGTCCCCAAGAAATGACACTGGTAGGGTTTTAACCTCACTTCCTGTTCAGCTGTGTGACAGGAAGTGAAGCCAATTTTAAGAAAAGGGACACAAAGCTCAACACAAAAATAAAAAAACACAAAGCAGGGGTTCTAACACTCACTTGGCTTCCCTCAAACACCCACAATTTGAATAGGATTGCCTTGCGCTAGATTTAAGCACAGTGCTGTAAATCAGCACGTCAAGCCTGTCCACCAATAGCAAACCCCCCCCACAGGCCATGTTTGCAGGTTTTCCTTCATCTTGCACATGTGCTTTAAAATACAGTCTGGACAGCAATTCTTGATAAGAGAAATCCCCAAAACATGTCCTGTCGGGGGTACTTGAGGGCTGAGGACCACTGCAGAATAAATAAAATACTTACCAGTTTTTGTCTTTAAAGTCATGGGGAATAAACATGGCAAACATTTCATGATTACACACCAGGAAAGAAGCTTAGACAAAAATCACACATAATTTGTTAGGCCCAAACCTAGTTCAGCTGCAGCTGTCAACATATGTAGCATGAAAAAGTAACAAAAGACAAACTTAACAATTTGAAAGTAATTTTTATTGGTCAACAAAACAAGGAAAGCAAAAAAAGACAAACAAACAAAAATACATTTCAAAATTCTAAATAACCATAGCTTTACACATTTTTCATAAAATAAGGCCACATAGACAAATACATCAAAGTGAACATCATTTAAAAATAAACCAAAACCATTGGCAAAATAAAACAAAACCCATGCAACAAACCACATTTGTGTTTAGCAACAGCATTTCTGCCAGCCTGCCCCTTCTGAGGGCAGCTGAGGACTGATCGATCCAAGCTTTTTATAACAGTGCTAGTAATGAAGCAATTGAAATCACATGAACAAATTGCAGTCTCTAGTTTGGGTGAGCTTGTAATTGGGCACACCTGCAATTAATCCAAACCACGCTCTATGAGCATCCAATGAGTGTTTTTCACCTTTTAAAAAGAAAGGATATTTTTTTTCTAAGTGTTTGAGCATGCTCAGTTCATCACACATGTAGGAACCAAGCTGCAATGGAATGAGAGCTTTTTTTTTTTGTTTCCCCTGATCTGATGCTTTCCAGCCTGAAGGGGAGGTGTTAAAGACAGAAGTAAACACGCACATTTAATAATCTATTTGTGTGAAAAAAAAGGTTGCCAATTTTGTTTGGGAGCCACGTCGCACGACTGCGCAATTGTCAGTTAAAGCGACGCCGCGCCGAATCACAAAAACTTGCCCGGTCATTGACCAGAAATATGGTCCGGGCTCAAGTGGTTAAAAATTAACAAAACACAAAAGTGAGCCCAATTTTTGGGGATAATGTGAAAGATGATGTTACACTGAGTAAATAGATACCTTACATGTCACGCTTTACTATTGGAAACACTCCTGCAATGGGGCCAAAATGAATTCCGTGAATATCCCCATAGGCGACCTTTTTCTTTTTTTTCCAGGTTACCAGTTTATAGTTACAAAGAAGGTCTAGTGGTAAAAGTATTGCTCTCGCTCTAACGCACACGTCAATACCTCACATGTGTGGTTTGAACGATGTTTATATATGTGGGCGGGACTTGCGTAAGTCCCGCCCACATATGTAAAAATTATTTTTACTTTTTGCTATAATAAATATCCCCAAAAATATATATTGTAAAAAATAAAAAAACCCTCAGTTTAGGCCGATACGTATTCTACATCTTTTTGGTTACAAAAAATCACAAATAGCGTTTAGTGTTTGGTTTTTGCAAAAGTTATAGCGTCTACAAAATATTTTTTTTTTTTGTTTTAACTAGTTATTGGGGCGATCAGCGATTTTTATCGGTACTGCGACATTATGGCGGACACATCGAACACTTTTTTGGAACCATTGACATTTTTCTAGCGATCAGTGCTGTAAAAAATGCATTGCTTACTCTAAAAATGCCACTGGCAGGGAAGGGGTTAACACTAGGTGCGAGGGAGGGGTTAAATATGTTCCCTGGGTGTGTTCTAACTGTAGGGGGGGGGGTGGGACTGACATGTGTAAATGACAGATCACTGTTCATGAAGGGGAACTCCAGACCCCCCCAAAAAAAATAAGGTGGGTTCCCTCCAGGTGCATACCAGGCTCTTAGGCTTGGTCTGGAACATAAGGGGTTAAACCCGCGCAAAAAAAAATAGCGTGGGGTCCCCCCCAAGATCCAAACCAAGCCATTATCCCAGGCACGCAGTCTGGTCAGACAGGAATGGGGGTGGGGACGAGCGAGCGCCCCCCTCCCTCCTGAGCCATACCAGACCACATGCCCTCAACATGGGGGAGTGTGTGCTGTGGGGGAGGGGGGCACTGCCCCCCCACCCCAAAGCACTCTTGTCCCCATGTCGATAGGGACATGAGCCTCTTCCCGACAACCCTGGCCGTTGGTTGTCGGGGTATGCGGGCGGAGGGCTTATCAGAATCTGAGAGACCCCTTTAATAAAGGGGTCCCCAGATTCCGGCCCCCCACCCTATGTGAATGAGTATGGGGGTACATTGTACCCCTACCCATTCACCTGGGGAAAAAAATGGAAAAAAATAATACACCACACATGAATAAATTAATTTATTAGTCAGCCGGGGGTCTTCTGCCGGGGCCCCCCACCACCACCCCATTAGGCCCCGGGCTTCGCCATCTTCTGCCGGAACCCCCTTCACCAGTGAGGCTCCTGCCTTTGGGGGAGGGTCCCGGGCTACTACGACGGTTTCTGCGGGGGGGTGCACTGGCACCCCACCCCCGTCTTCAGCGACGTAATTCACCGGGACCCCCTTCACCAGGGAGGCTCCTGCCTTTGGGGGAGGGTCCCGGGCTTCCACGACGGTTTCTGCGGGGGGGGGTGCACTGGCACCCCACCCCCGTCTTCAGCGACGTAATTCACCGGGACCCCCTTCACCAGGGAGGCTCCTGCCTTTGGGGGAGGGTCCCGGGCTTCCACGACGGTTTCTGCGGGGGGGGGTGCACTGGCACCCCACCCCCGTCTTCAGCGACGTAATTCACCGGGACCCCCTTCACCAGGGAGGCTCCTGCCTTTGGGGGAGGGTCCCGGGCTTGTACGGTGTCTTCCGCCGGAGGGCGCCACTCTCCGGGCTTCTGCGATGCCTTCCGCTTCTGCCTGTCTCCTCCGCGGAGCACAGGGCTTGTCTCCGCTGTCTTCTCCCTTCTCTTCCATTCGATGTTGACACAACGAGGTCCGGCGCTGGAATGCCGTCTGAGCAGTGGGCATGGACTTATATAGGGCAATGCCACCATGTGACCTCAACCCATGTGACATCACATTCCCATCATGCCCAGGGAATGTGATGTCACATGGGTTGAGGTCACATGGTGGCATTACCCTATATAAGTCCATGCCCGTCGCTGACACGGCATGTCAGCGCGGAACCTCGTCGTGTCAACATCCAATGGAAGAGAAGGGAGAGGACAGCGCAGACAAGCCCTGTGCTCCCGGAGGAGACAGGCAGAAGAAGGAAGGGAGAAGAAAGAAGACGGAAGAAAGCCCTGGCTCCGCGGGGGAGCCAGGCAGAAGAGGGAGCAGAGAAAAGACCGGGGAGTTGGCGCACCCCCGGCAGAAGACCAGGAAGACCGGAACCCTGGCGGAAGGCACCGGAAAGACCGGGGGATAGGCGCCATCCCCCGGCAGAAGACCCCGAAGTCCGGATGCCCCCCCCTAATGAAAAAGAGCTTAAATGGGGTGGGGGCATCCGGCGGAAGGCTCCGGAGAGGACCGAGGGATGGCGCCCTCCCCCGGCAGAAATCACCGAAGCCCAGGGTCCCGGCAGAAGATCGGGAGAGAAGAAACCCCCCCTTCTAAGAGAGCTAAAGAAGAAAGGGGGGGCTCCGGAGCAGATTAATAAAATATTTTATTGTGTGGTGTTTTATTTTACTTTACATTTCCCCCATGTGAATGGGTAGAGGTACGATGTACCCCATACTCATTCACATAGGGTGGGGGGCCGGCATCTGGGGGCCCCCTTATTAAAGGGAGCTCGCAGATTCCGATTAGCCCCGCCCGCATACCCCGACAACCAATGGCAAGGGTTGTCGGGAAGAGGCTCTTGTCCCTATCGACATGGGGGCAAGAGTGCTGTGGGGTGGGGGGGCAGTGCCCCCCTCCCCCACAGCACACACTCCCCCATGTTGAGGGCATGCGGTCTGGTACGGCTCAGGAGGGGGGGGCCGCTCGCTCGTCCCCGCCCCCATTCCTGTCCGGGCCAGACTGCATGCTTGGGATGAGGGCTTGGTTTGGATCTGGGGGGGACCCCCGCGCTGAATCGGCGCGGGTTTAACCCCTCACGTTCCGGACCAAGCCTAAGAGCCTAATGTAGCCCTGGAGGGGGACCCGCGCCGATTTCAAGTTTGAAATTTGGCGCGGAGTTCCCCTTCAGGGCTGAAAACAGCTCGGAGATTCCCGTGCGCCGCGTCACGCAGCGCATTCACGGGTACGCTGCTTGGTATTTACCAAGATTTTCACGGCGTACTGACAAGGCGCACGGGAATCCCTGACTTTTCTCTCTGCGCATGCCCAGTATGCAAATGAACCTCCCGAGGTTCAGGCGCACTGTGCAAGCGTACGGGGATCTGTTTTCAAAAAACACTTTCCCTTTCAATTCGGCCCGCCAAACACTTCAAAACACATGTCACTTCACTTCCCCTGCATCCCCCCACCTCCCCCCCTAATAAACTCCCGCCCAAACCCCCGCAATTTACAGTTTAATGTGCCGTGCGCCAGGTCTGTACTGGTGCACAATGCACCCTCTCCTGGGCGCACGGAGCACATTAGTAACTAGGGAAATACACTGCACTAGCAGCGTATTTCTTTAGTAAATGGCAAAACGGCTGCTACTCCTGCTTTTACTCCATGAGTCATGGAGTAAAGGCTTGGTAAATCAGCCCCATAGTGTGGCTTCCACCTCCAGAGGTATACCAAATGTCTCCCCTATGACATCTATCACTCCCTCCCAATAACGAAACAACTTTGGGCATCGCCACACCATGTGTACTAGGTCTCCAGTCCCCTGGCATCTAGGACATTTATCATCTGTTCTTCTTCCGAAGTTAAACAGGCGTTTAGGTGTATAATAAGCTCGATTCACCAGCATCAAGTGGGAGACCCTTTGTGGGGGTGAGACTGAAACTTTCGGCCCCATCTCCAAGACCCTCCGCCATTGATCCTGTGTCACTTCCCCCAGATCCTCCTCCCATTTCTCTTTTGTTTTTAGGAGATGCAGGCCCGTATTAGCCTTTTTACCTATCTGTTTATATAGTTCAGAGATGAGTCCCTTAGTTGGTCCTACCTTGCCTAGATTTTGGAAAAGGGGCATTTCACACCACACTAGGGTTTGTGTCCTAAATTGGGCTTCAAGGGCATGCCCCACCTGTATATAAGTAAAAAATGAATATTGAGGTATCTTAAATTCCTCTCTTAAATCCTGAAATTTCCTATATTTATCCTCTTTATACAGTTGTTTCAACCTTTTAATACCATTTATTTCCCATGCTCTGACCTTTCCTATCTGGAGGATTTCCTTCAATTTATTGTTATTCCACAGTGGGGAGAATTCAGAAAACCCGGTATAACCCATCAATTTTTTAACCGATTTCCATATTTTGGTTATCATTTTTATTGTTGGGTTTCTATGACTAAAGGAATCAGCCTCTAGTGCTTCGAAAATAGTGTCATGAGAAACCCCATTCATCATTATCATCCCGTTAGGGGTACCTCCTCCTGGGATATTACCTCCCCCTATTTGTTGCAGTTGTGCAGAAAAATAATAAATCTTGGGTTGGGGTACTGCAAGTCCTCCCTCCCCCACCGGGAGTTGCAATGTGCGAAGACGTATCCTGGCCTGTCCCCCTTTCCAAATTAGCTCCCTAAAGAGGGATTCAATTTTATTGAACCATTTTTTACAAATCCATAATGGGGAATTGTGCATTACATATAAGAGTTGTGGTTGCCAAATCATTTTGATTAAACTACATCTACCCGCCACTGACAAATGGAGACGTTTCCAAATGTAGATTTTTTGTTTGAACTTAGCAAGTAGGGGGATGAGATTTTTATTAATGTATTGATTGGGATTTTTCGTCACCAATACCCCCAGATATCTCATTGTATCCACCACTGTTAACTGTGGCAATCCTCGTATCGTCGTTTCTCCAAGTGGGTCTATCGGCAGTAGCTCGGATTTCCCCCAGTTTATTTCTAATCCCGAAAAACTCCCGAACTCCTCCACCAAGCTCATTGCTTTTGTCAGAGATTGTTCCGTGTCTCCCAGGAAGAGCAGGATGTCATCGGCATAAAGCGCGATTTTTTCTTCTCCCGTCGTTCTCTGGAATCCGGATATCTCGATGTTTGACCTAATAGCAATTGCCAAAGGTTCCATCGCTAGGGCGAAGAGCAGGGGTGACAAGGGACACCCCTGTCTCGTCCCCCTCTCGAGGACAATTTTTTTTGAGAATTCATTATTTATTTTTAACTTGGCACTAGGGTTGTCATAGAGCATTTTTATCCACCCCGAAAATATCGGGCCAAACCCAAATTTATCCAACACCCTCCATATATACCCCCATTCTACGCTGTCAAAGGCTTTGGTCACATCCAGTGACAGTACGGCCCTTCTGTGTTGGGGTTTGTAAGTTTAGAAATGTCCTCCTGATGTTCATACTAGTAGATCTATTAGCTATAAATCCCGTCTGGTCTGGGTGAATTAATTTTGAAATAACCCTATTAAGCCTTGTCGCCAAGACCTTTGCTATAATCTTGGCGTCAGAGCACAAAAGGGATATAGGTCTATATGCGGCAGGATCCAGGGGATCTTTCCCATCTTTTGGTATAATTATAACAGTTGCTTCCAGCATTGAGGCAGGGAGTTTGTTAGATTTTAAATGTATTGATATTATGTTATAAAGGTCTCAGAATCAATGCTTAAACATGGTAGCATTTGAAGGTTTGTTAAAGACAAACGAAGGTCAATGTAGGACAACAGAACAGATGGTAGGTTAGGCCATATCTATTCTTAAAGCCCTATGTCAAGGATAGGGGAGGAGATGATACTTAAAAATACCTAAGTGGGTGTGAACGATCATCGCAACCTACTTTGGAAACGAGCCAATTGTGCTTAGTTAGCTGTTAAACCTGTATAAATGTACACGTGGTAAGGATAGCAAGTTAGGATCTCCAGGGTCACCCCTGGACGGAGGGACCTCAGGGTCACCCCCGACCCGACGGGGGAAGGGACTCTGCTGATGAGATGGAAGTTTGGAAACCAACCTGCTCGGAGAGGCTCTATAGCCAGCATAGAAGATGTACCATCTATTTCCTCCTTCTGTAACTTTGTGATGTCTACCTACCATGATGTCTGTAACAACGTAACAATGTAAGCATAAGCTGTCTGTTTGCTGTCATAATCGTTGGAAGAATAAACCATCATATAATGAAGTTATGTCTGAATATTTTGGAAGCAACGCCTGGATAGGAAGAGGTTTTTGACAACACATCGCATGACACCTGTTAGAGGCATATGTCCACTATGTCCTCTGTTCTATCTCTGTCACCTCTTCCCCTTGCCCCCTCGGCATTTAACATTTGTCGCGCCAGCCAGACTGGTCATTTTTTTTCCTAAAGCCTTGACAAGGGGGAAATGAAGAAATGAAGCCAAAGATGTTCTTTCAAGTCTTGAAGAAAAATACGACCAAAGAACCTAGCAAAACAGGCGTTTGTTTTCCAACAGAAGATGAGAAGGCTCTAAAACACAGGGTGAGTTTTTATTTGTTTTCTCACCTGTCAGTATGCTTGTAGCTTACGAGCAGAAGAAAAAAAAAAAAAACTTACACGAGGCTAACAAGCTATTTTGGACAGAAGGTTTCAAGATATCATGGAAAATCCATTGAGGACTTTCAGGTTATGGAGAAAAATCGTAGACGTTTACGTACGTGGAGACCTGCCAAGAAGATTTTAAGAAATAGAATCTAAAGCTTCACGTTATATTTAAGGCCACCATTGTAGTCACACAGGCAGATGTACACTTTGAGTGAGCCATTATGGATTTTGATGTTTGAACTGTCCAAGAATACACTATACATTATACATTCCTTTCGCATACACAAAAAGGAGAAAGACATTATTTTTTACGCACGCATCTTTACATTTGTTTACTTGAGGCTACTTTACAAGCTTAAATAAACATTTACACTAACACGTGAGCCAAATAAAAAGAAGGCGGGCCAGAGGAAAAAGACAAGAACTGTTAGAAAATTAATTCTTCAAAGAAAATAAGGACATTATTCTTCCAAGATAAAGCAACGTATGAAGATACAGCAACATGAAAATGCAACAAGAAAAATCACCAAAGACAGACAATGTAACAAACAAACGAAAGAAACTAAAGAAGACAAAGTTAAAGGACATTGTTTATTGCTTGTTTTTTTAAGTGCACAGGAAAATCATTCTAAACAAGGGGTAAATATGTTTTTTATATAAGTGGTTTAACATGGGATGGTTAAAAATCTCAAGGTTCAGAAGTATATCTCAGTAATATTCGGGAATTGATATATATATATGTATATGCAATGCAGGCATGTAAACAGTAGTGGGGTAATTAATTAATTAATACCAGAGTGTAAGAAGTTCTTTAATAAGGAAATTAAGTTTAATGCTGCATATATATGTTTAGGAATATTTTAGCCCTAAACAACAGAAATGTGTTATTACGTCATTCAAAGCACAGAACAGGGGCAGAAGTTTAAAGGAAAAACTATTAATTAAGATTATGTAAGAACTGTATAAAATTCAGTTAATGGAAAACAACAAGGTATTTAGTATTTAGCAAAAATAGAAGAAAAAACTATTGTTAAAAGTTTTTATAATTGACTATTTCAGATGAGAATGAGAATTTTGTTTGGAGGAATTTTCTCAGGAAAATGGCCAATTCACAGTTCATTAGGCTGGAACTAATCTGTGAAGTTTCATGAGATTTTCTCCTAAACAATGTTTTGTCATTACTAGAATCAAAGTACAAACCTAATATGATTTAAAATTTTGAAAAAAGGTTAAAAATTGTAAAAACGATAAAATGAGATTGGTTGAAAATTGTATAGTGAATGGTAGTTAAGACTGACAGTGTGACAGATCTTTTCTCTGGGACATGTAAAAGTGTGTCATTAACAGAGAAATGGAGGTTGAGTTACTAAGCAGATGGTCAGTCATGACAAGAGTTTTTTCCCCTATGGATCTGAACACGTTAGTGTTTAAACTTTTTTCAGAAATCTGAAATAAAGTTTCATGGATGGAAAAAAATATTTAGAAAGGTATTACTAACTAAAAGTAATTGTTTTAAAAAAAACACGTGGATTCTGCACCATTTGTTTTGATAAAACTAAAGGTGTTATTTTTAAACATGAGGTGTCAACTCAAGGCTTTGATTAAGCTTTTGTATGAGTGACAACTGGATGTTAAAAAGTAAGGTCAGTTGAAGCTAAAATTATGCGGTGTAATAAGCCACAATTATGCAAGTTAATTATGCAAAAGTTACTTTTTCAGTGGATATTTATTGGGAAGAATCCATGTATATCTATATACAATACTGTATATTTATATTGGCACAGATGAAACTTTCTGAGTATCTGTCTACACTGAAAAAGTGATCTTAAGACTTGTTTGTTTAGCAGTCAGAGTGACAGGGCATGTGGTTACAATTAACCATACTGTATAAGTTGGTTAAAAAGGAAAAATACTTAAACATGATTTAAGTTTCTTTCTGAAAAAAAGATATTTAGGATACCCAACCTAAATGTTCTTTTGCAAAATTAAAGCTATTATAAGTAAAGTATAGTAAAGAAAAATACAATAATCAGGTAAAAATATTACTTTTACAAAATATAATTAGTCACAGAATAAAAAGGGGGACGATGAAAATTTTGTCTCAGTACAGACTGATAATGAAGATAAAATTCATTGTAAAAATAATTGATTCCAGCAATAATGGACAGAGTTATTTTTAAGTGGAAATATTTATTTTTGCATATCCAGGTACCTGACAGATTGACTGACAAATTGATTAATTGATTTTTTGTTTGAGCTAATGAAAGAAATTTGGAACTACTCATTATTAGAGCATTTTTGTCATCAAACTTCTTGAATATTGTTTTATTATGTTTATAGAGCAATTCAAAGGCAAAGAGTGATCTTATACTATCAAGTATTGAGAGATTTGCAATCTATGTAGATTGAGTATATTAGATTTTTTTCACCTGCTGAAGGAGTATACAAGTATGTTTTTTCCTTTTTAGTTAATTTTTTTGATAAAATTAATTGAGGTAATTCTAGGAAAATAATATATTTTTAATGAAAACTAAGTTATGAACTTTGTCACATTCCATTGGGATTGTTTTTAAACCATGGAATCAGATAATGATTTTTTCATTTTTATAGGACAGGTGATGAAGGACATGTATGCAATTTTAGTATTTGATAAAGTTATTGTTTCTTATCATCTTTAGTACCCAGATATTATAGAACGCTACAATAGTATTTTAAAGTCTAAATAGGGTAAGATGATTCAGGAAAGGGTAAATACTAAGTGACTTATTTACCTGTTATATTGTTGGTTTAAAATCTTTTCTAAAGTAAGGGTTGGTTACATTTTTTTTGAGCTAATGACAGGATGAAGAATGTCTGTTCTTCTATGTTTTTTTAAAATTAGCATATGTAGTTATTTGCAATCTGTTGCATGGGACAAAGTACAAGTATAGGAATTTCAGAAGTTTGTTCACAAAATATGGCTAGGCCTTTGCTAAATTTGAATAGAAATTATGTTTTGAATATAAGATTTCTACTTTTTATGAGTATGTTTCATAATTTATTCCAGTAGCTAAAGTTATGGTTAGGAATCATAGTTCTAAAGGTACCAGGGATGTCAATTAGGAATGCCAACTGAAATATCAGATTTCAATTGGGAAGGTTATTTTATTTTTTGGATACCTCCATGACCATGAAACAAGCACAACTAAAATTCTATTTTGGTTATTACTTCTAGTTTTTTCAAATTATTTTTTGATTATGTTATCAAGGATCAACATTTTTGGATGAACTTCAATGATTTATTCATATGGACTTACATCAAAAGTGACATATTGATCGATTGATCATTATGTAAGGGGGAGTTGGAATGTAATTCTAATATAGGAATTTTTTGAATTTTTTTGGAAAAATAGTTGTTATATTTTGGTTTCTAAATCTTTTATAAGAATACATATTGATACACATAAAATTATTATTTCACATAGAATAATTCATTTTTTATTCATTTTTATAGAACACATAACTTGGGAATATTGGATGGATAGTTTGTTATTACAAGAATGTATAACAAAGTATACATTTGAAGTATTAATATAGTTAAAAAACATACAAGCTTGTGTGGAAGAAAAAGATTTTAAAGTATCTAAACAGAATTATTGTTAAATTAAATAATATGGAACATTGAAAAAATAATTAAAAGAAAGAGTTGCTTGCTGGTCATGGATAGATAAATAAATTATATGAATAGATACATAAATAAATTAGATGGATAAATAAATAAAATATAAATAGATTAAAAAGATAGAAATATAAATAGAAAGAAAGATAGAATATATAAAAATATGACAATCAAATAATGGGAAAGTTATGTTTTTATATATCCACAAACAAATAGATTATGTATTATGTTTATAATTGTTCAGTGTCAAGGATAATGTATAAAAAACTTATGCTGAAGAAATTTGGTTATTGAAATTTCAAAAGAAATGAAAAAAATTGTATTTATTAATCAATATTATAAAGAAATATAATTTGATACATCAAAAATATATTTATTTCTTCTTTATGATAAAATATAAAATAATTATATGATATGGTTGAAGTTATAAGAAGTAAAATTTATGAAGGTAAAGGAAGAAAAATTTTAATATTACATAATTTAGATGAAGAATAAATTAAAATTAATTAATAATATAATAATTTATAATTTCTTAAAGGAATGAAATGGTTAAATATTTCACAAGAATATCTCCAAATTTTGGAAAAAAGTTTATGTACAATATCTGAAATGTTAAATTGTATTGTTTGTATTGGAAAAAAGTTAATCAGAAACCTTTATTTAAGATGAATGCACTTATTTTGTTTGTTAATTACAGTGCATTAAGGGGGAATTGTTAGATTTTAAATGTATTGATATTATGTTATAAAGGTCTCTGAATCAATGCTTAAACATGGTAGCATTTGAAGGTTTGTTAAAGACAAACGAAGGTCAATGTAGGACAACAGAACAGATGGTAGGTTAGGCCATATCTATTCTTAAAGCCCTATGTCAAGGATAGGGGAGGAGATGATACTTAAAAATACCTAAGTGGGTGTGAACGATCATCGCAACCTACTTTGGAAACGAGCCAATTGTGCTTAGTTAGCTGTTAAACCTGTATAAATGTACACGTGGTAAGGATAGCAAGTTAGGATCTCCAGGGTCACCCCTGGACGGAGGGACCTCAGGGTCACCCCCGACCCGACGGGGGAAGGGACTCTGCTGATGAGATGGAAGTTTGGAAACCAACCTGCTCGGAGAGGCTCTATAGCCAGCATAGAAGATGTACCATCTATTTCCTCCTTCTGTAACTTTGTGATGTCTACCTACCATGATGTCTGTAACAACGTAACAATGTAAGCATAAGCTGTCTGTTTGCTGTCATAATCGTTGGAAGAATAAACCATCATATAATGAAGTTATGTCTGAATATTTTGGAAGCAACGCCTGGATAGGAAGAGGTTTTTGACAACACATCGCATGACACCTGTTAGAGGCATATGTCCACTATGTCCTCTGTTCTATCTCTGTCACCTCTTCCCCTTGCCCCCTCGGCATTTAACAGAGTTTACCTTCTATAGCTGCTCCATTTAATGTTTTTATAAGCTCAGGTAGCAATATATCTCCATAATATTTGTACATTTCCACTGGGAGCCCATCTGGTCCTGGCGACTTTTGGTTCGCCATACCTGCTACTGCCAACTGTATCTCCCCAAGTGTTATTGGGGCTTCTAATTCTTCCCTTTCTAATTGAGTTATAAGCGGGATTTCTAGTCTCTCCAGGAAGTCCTCCATTTCTTTCTCCATTCCCCCCTTTTGTGTAGTGTACAGTTTTTGATAGTATGCCCAAAAAGTCTGCACTATCTCTGAGGTATCTGAGGCTATCGCGCCACTTATTAATCTGATGGACTGAACGCCGGAGGGGGAAGAGTTAGACTTTACCACCTGCGCCAACATCCTTCCAACACCTTCACCATCTGCAAATGAAGATTGTCGCAGGAAAAGTCGTCTAGTCTCTACTTCCCTTGTAATTACCGACTTATATGCTTGTTGTTTTTCAAGCCATATTTTCCTCCCCTTCGGCGTTGGGTCCCCCACGTAATTATTTTCTGCCTCTAATACCTCTCTACGGGATTTTTCCTCCGCCTCTCTTGCTTTTTTATTAAATTTTGCTATCTGCTGAATCAGGACACCACGAAGGTACGCCTTCAGGGTGTCCCATAATATCCCAGTGCCCGTAGTGCCTTCATTGATATCTACAAATTCCTTCAATTTAGGCAGAACTTCTTCCGACTTCTTTATTAACTCACACCAGTGTGCATTGATTTTCCAATCTTTCTGAGTTTTTTGTCCGCCTTGATTTAAGGTTAAAACCTCAGGCCTCGTACACACGGCCGAGGAACTCGACGTGCCAAACACATCGAGTTCCTCGGCCAGTTCAGCCCTGAAGCCGCCGAGGAGCTCGGCGGGACGAGAGCTCCCATAGAACAACGAGGAAATAGAGAACATGTTCTCTATTTCCTCGCCGAGGTCCTCGTCGGCTTCCTCGGCCGAAAGTGTACACACGGCCGGGTTTCTCGGCAGAATTCAGCCAGAAACTCGGTCGGAAGCTGAATTCTGCCCAGGAAACTGGTCGTGTGTACGAGGCCATAGGAGAGTGATCAGACACTCCTCTTGGCAAATATATTACTTTTCCCACAATCTGTAATGCTAAATGATTACCCAGGGCCATATCAATCCTGGAGAGTGTAGAGTGCGTACTTGAGTAACAAGAGTATTGTTGAATCCCCGGGTTCCTCACTCTCCACAAGTCTATCAAACCAACTTCTTCCATAAATTGACCCAGGCGGCTATTTTTCATGAGGTCTGGGGCCAACGGTGCGGGAAACCTATCAACCCCTCGGTCCAAGACCTCATTAAAATCTCCTACCACCAACACCGGTATCTCTTCCTTTCCCAATATAAATTTGTTTAATCTGAGCATAATATCAATCTTAAAGGGTGGGGGGACATATATATTTGCTATTATATACGTTTTATTATTTATTATACAGTGCAAGAAAATAAATCGACCATACTCGTCTATGCTGACCTGTCTGCAGGAAAATCCTACTCCAGCTCTCACAAAAATACTCACTCCTCTAGAATATGTGGAATGCACTGAGTGGTACTGGGTAGGGTATTTTTTACTCTGTAATAAATAACTTGTATTTTTCATTAAATGGGTTTCCTGCAGATACATCAGCCCTATCCCATGTTTTTCCATCGTGGCAAAGACTGCAGCCCTTTTAGCCGCAGTTCCCAGGCCCCTAACGTTCCATGAGCTTAATTTTAACATTTTACTTTGCATATAGCAACCAAGGATATACCATAAAGGGTCGGGGGTACCAATCCCAAAACATAATTTATATAACTATACTTTACCCTAAATTTCTTTGTGTGTGAGTAGTCCTTACTAATTTACCGTGTCTATTAGAACTTGTGATCCAGCATCCCCAAAAGATGCATGTGCTATTTAGTGTTATTTCCATATAGGTTTTCAAACTTTATTTTCCCATACAGAATTTGTACCCCTTGTACATTACTTTGCCATTTTCCCATTTTCACATTCCTTTGTGCGTTATCGTTACTTTCTATACTCTTCATTGGTTCGTGTTTTACATATATTTTACTTATTGCAGTGAACATTTTCTCCCTGTGTGTCGTGCGCTTATCTTCCCTTCCCCTCCCATCCTTCCTCCCCTCCCTCCCTCCACCCTGCCTCTGCACCTACCCAGGTGTTCCCCTAAGGGGCTTCCTATGGCCGTTTCCCACATCATCCTATCCTCTCTTAACACACCCTCATTCACTACCCCCTCCCACCCCACCCCCCACTTCTCCCACCCCTCCCCATTCACATCCCTCCCTTCTCTGTTCAACTCTTGACCAATTCCTCTCATTCATTTAAGTGTGCACCCTTCCTCCCACCCCCTCCCCCCCATTATCTTTACAGATTACAAATTAATTCCCTTACTCCTAGCTCCCCCCTCCTTCCTTTAGTTGCGATTCCATCCATAATGCTGCGTCTTCAGGTTTTTCAAAAAATAATGTCGTTCCCAGCGCAACCACCCGTAGCCGCGCTGGGTATAGTAAAGCATATGAAAGTTTGGCTTTCTGCATTTTCCGTTTAATCTCCAAAAAACCCGCCCTCCTCTTCTGTAACTGGGGAGAAAAATCAGGATAAAATGAAACTTTAGAGCCTTCAAAAAAAACCTCTCCCATTTCTCTACTCTTTCTCAATAAGGCCTCTTTATCACGGTAGTTTAAGAATTTTAGTAACATTGATCTTGGGCGCCCCCTGGTGGGGGGAGGCTTAAAGGGGACTCTATGCGCTCTTTCTATTGTAAATGCTTGTGAGAAGCTTTCTTTACCAAATAATTTTACAAACCAGTTTTCCAAAAATTCTATTGGTCTAGCCCCCTCACATCTCTCCGGTAGCCCCACCAGCCTAACATTATCCCTCCGGAGTCTATTTTCTATTTCATCCATTTTTTCCTCTAGTATGTCCACTTGGGACTTCATGTTCTTAACATCTTGTTTGAGAGGGTGCATTTCGTCCTCCATTTGTGAGATCCTCCCCTCCGCCTCTGATATCCTTTCGTTAGTTTTCCGTAGTTCCTGTCTCACTGAGACCAGTTCCTCCTTAACGCCTTTCATTTGATCGCACAGTTCTCCTAGTGCCTTTTTACATTCATTTACCACTAAGAATACATCTTTTATTGTGGGAGCATCTTCTGACCTAGGGGTTACTTTTGGGTCCATAACTGTGGCAGCTGTATTCTTGTTAACAGAAGTTTTACTTGCTGCCGCTGCCGCTGTTTGGCCTTGGCTTCGTCTATCTGTGTTTATTTTGGCAGAGGCCTGAGGTATTGAGCCATTTTTACTTGGGGTTTGCTCTGTTGAAAGGACACATTTTTCTAATTTGGCTGCTGCTGCAGCAGCTACCCCCACTTTGTCTTTTGCTGACCTTAATGCTTGCGGCCCAGACATTATAGCATTATAGAAACAAAAAACTTCTGTAAAAAATGAATTGACCACTAATGTTCAATCTCTAATTGATCCTGATAAGCAATATATACTCATATTGAAACCAGTGATAAATAATAGGTCAATAACTCTGCTTCACAAGTGTAGAGTGGAGAAGTCCCAGTTATCCTCGGTGCAATGTGCAGTATGCATACTCTCACTTCACTTTACTTCATTGAGCAATTTAATTCATTTAGGCCTATAGCCAGTCCATACATCAATGCACAGCACAGCACAGTACAGCACCATTAATTCATTTGAAACCAGAAAAAAAAGGAGTTTTTTTCTCTGTCCTCTGTTGAGGCTCTATCTCAGGATCAGAATCAAAAGCCCACCAACTCATGCAGAGCCTTCATAAGTAACGGGGAGCAGATCAATGGCGCCGTACTTTAATGCTAGCAAGTGCTAGACAACAAGTCCGAAAGCAGGGTATCACACCAGCTGTGCACCAGGGACCACAGGTAGTAAATGGTGGTAAATAATAAATCAATAACCCTGCTTCACGAGTGTAAAGTGGAAAAGTCTCAGTTATCCTCGATGCAATGTGCAATGTACATACTCTCACTTTACTTCACTGGACAGTTAATTCATTGGGCATATAGCCAGTCCGTATCTCTATGCACAGCACAGCACAGCACTATTAATTCATTTGGCATATAACCAGTCCAAACAGCATACCACAGTTCAGCTCAGTTCAAGGCACAATGTAACCAATCGCCACTGTTGTACGAGATTTTACTCACTTTTGTGCAGTTTTATGAAGTTTTTCCCACGGCTTCTCCTCCTTTAGTCAGAGCTGCCAGGCTTTAATATACCGATGCAGGGGGGGGAGTGAATCCTCCTTGTTAAACCGGTTCAGCACGGGAGAGTGGGGGGAACCCCTGGCTATCTCCCGTGCCTCCCAGAGCCTCCTACAGCCAGAGAATGCCGATCCACGCTGGGACTGACAAGGCCGGTCACGTGGGCTGGTCAGCTGACCACCATCCTCCAATCACGCGCTTAGCTCGCCTGCTACAGCTAAGCCTCCACCCCCGGGTCTCCTCCGCTCTCTCCCCGGCTCCAGAAGCTCCCCGGACGGGACGGACAGGCAAGCAAAAGCCCCCCCGCAGGGCACAGGGCACAAAAGCTCCCGACCAGTGATGCAGGTAACCGCCTCTGTCAGCGAAGAAGATAAGGTGTAATACCGAAAATAATGAAGATGAAATCAGCAGGTACGGGGGACAAACTCCAGCGATTTAGGCAGCTTAGGCAGCACTCCCAGCAAGACCGAATTCATATGCCTATAGTGGGGGGGAGATCCATGGGAGATTCGGCACACACCTCTCCGCTTCTCACATCTCTGCCTCACTCACTCACTCTCCACATCCGGCCACACCCCCCATGTCATGCCACCAGTATATCTTTACTTGCATATAATGTATAATGTAAATGACTCTCTCACTTGTTCATTTTTTATCACTGGTAAATGCTTATACTATGACCTTATACTTCAATAAAAACATTTGTAAACAAAAAAAAAAAAATAGCACTTTAGATTTCTCCCATAGACTTCTATAGGGAGTTCGGCAGCGACTTTACATATCACTTGCAATGCGCCGGCTGCTACGCTGGTTCATGCGCCTATTTAAGGCTTCACCCGGAGTACTAATTAAGGCATGAACCAGCGCAGCGCACAGAGAATAGTAATTCAGCCCCAATGCATCAGTTTTACTCATCCCTCTACGCCCCTGACCCAATAGATAAACCGACGGCCCTAAAATTCCTACAAAAAACTGCCCTGGATCAAATCTCCCCCTCCCAACTCGAAGCCCTGAACGCCCCCATCTCCGCTTTAGAGGTACATAATGTCATTAAAAATCTTGCCCCCTCCAAGGCCCCAGGCCCCGATTGGTTTACGGGTGAATTTTATAAGTCTTTTCGCACGTCGATCGCCCCTACCCTCCAAGACGTCTACCAGCACATCTGGTCAGGCGGCCCCTATCTACCCACAGGCAACCAGGCTATTATCAAACTTTTGGAGAAAAAAGGGAAAGACCCTCTAGAACCCGGCTCATACAGGCCAATATCCCTCTTGAACTTTGACGTCAAGATCCTCTCTAAGATTGTTGCCACCAGATTGGCGACTGTCATACCCTCCCTGATACACCCAGCCCAATCAGGTTTCGTGAAAGGCAGGACAGCCACCATGAATATCAGGAAGGTAATGCTAGCCCTAAAACAAGCAAAAGGCGACCCGAAAGGAGATCACGCCATCATCACATTATACGCAGAAAAGGCCTTCGATAATGTCAGCTTCGAATGGCTCTCTTTGGTCATGACCGCAATGCGCTTCCAGGGCCCCTTTACCCTTCTCATAAAGACCATGTACACTGCCCCTGCCGCAAAACTGGTGGCCGCGGGCCTCCTATCAGACGAATTTCATCTCCACAAGGGCACAAGACAGGGCTGCCCATTATCTCCTCGCCTCTTTAATATTGCCCTAGAACCCCTATCTCGATATCTGTGTCAAGTAACCCCTCTTCACGGTATCAAGATTGGCGACCATGACCTACGCACCTCCCTCTTTGCCGACGATGTCCTCATATTCACTTCCAACCCCTCCCAGGACATGTTCACGATAAAGGAGACTTTCGATGTCTTCAGAAAGTGCTCGGGGCTCCGCATAAATTATAGTAAAAGCTAAATCCTTCCCATAGGCTCCCTCTCCTGGACCCAGAAATCCTTGTTCACGGTGGCTAAATCGTATATCACATACCTGGGAATTAAAATAGGTAAGCTGCCCTCCTCCCTATACCATCTCAACTATCCTCCCCTGTTCACAAAAATATCCCAGGAACTGGATGGATCTGCCTCTCTCGCTACTGGGAAGATGTCACCTAGTGAAAATGGTCAGCTTTGCCCATCTGTTATACCCCCTTCAGACCATTCCCTTACTTCTACGCCATATAGACATCAAAACTCTAAACTCAGCCATATCTAAATTCCTCTGGCGGGGTAAGCGGGCACGTATAGCATTTGCCAAACTACATCTTCTGAGGCGTGAGGGGGGCATTGCCCTGCCCAATATCAGAACATATAACTTAGCCTGTTTGCTCAGGACGAGTCTAGACTGGGTGACCCAGTCCTCCCAGTACTCAAACTTCCTCTTGGAATCAGCCATGGTCCACCCCTTCTCCACTGTCAGTGGAAATCGATCCCCCACCCCTCCAACACAACCTCCTTCTCTGTGATACGGATATCGCCTGGAGAGAAGTCAGGAAAACCCTTAATCTTCCCTCTTACATCTCCCGCTACCTCCCGATCCGGGGGAACCCCAGCTTCTCCCCCGGCCTTGAAAATCAGTCTTACATCACCTGGCAAAGTAAGGGACTTAATGACTTATTTTCACTATGTGACCCACAGTCGGGTCGTCCCATCGGATTCAGAGCTCTAGCCGACAAATTCTCACTTCCCCCATCACATATTTTCCATTATGGGAAATGTATTAGCTTCTTGAAAAATGCTTGTAGGGATGATAGTAAAAGATTCAAAAGCTCATTTATTGACTCCCTTCTCGCCCTGGGCTCGTACAAGATCTCCGACATATACTTACCTCTTCTCCTGCAAACCACCCCCCCTGACATTGTCATCAGCGGCCAACTGGTCGAAGGACTTCCCCGACTCCGAATTGGTGGAGAAACTTTTGCATGGCCTCAACACAGTCCACAAGCTGGTCCCTAACGAGATCTGGAGGGAAACTCAGATAAAGATAGTCCACCGGGCACATATCCCTTTTAGGGATCTCCCCAGAATGCCCCCTGTGCCAACAACCCAGGCCCAACCTCACTCATCGCTTCTGGTCCTGCTCTCATATTGCCACCTTTTGGGATCAAGTCCTCCAATATATCTTCGAAATCACTTTGCTACGTATACCCAAGGTTACTAATCTTCGGCCACTGGGACCCCCAACTGCTCCCCTGGTCACCTCTACATGCCTACCCCGGTAAAGACTGGATCCTGATCTGCCTCCTGCTCGCCAGGAGAGCCATTCTACAAAACTGGATTTCCAACATTAGCCCAACTACCTCCCAAGTTAAAAAGGAACTGCTGAAACTACTCTACAAAGACAAGCTCAACACGGACCTAACCCACGAGCGGACTAGAACTCGCTTCTACCACATCTGGAAACCTTTCATGTTGTACATGCTCACCCCTACGGATATCAAAAACTTTGAGAAGATGTATTGTGACCCCTCCCCCCCCAGTTCTTACTCCGACGCCCTCAATATAAGAGCGCAGAAATGCAACGTTATGTGTTATCTAGGGGCAAAATACCACCCCCCTCTCCCTTTGTTACCATCTCAGAAAGTTTATATATGTATCGCTGTGATGCAATTGCCTATATGCCTCAGTCTAATGCTCTCCCTGCTAACTTAATGCTGTTGGTTACAGGTAACAGGTGTTTCATGTGTGACTCATCTCTCTCTGTGAACACTGTTCATATGTTAAATAAGGCTAGCTTTTGAAAGGCCTTTAATTGTGTGATAACCCTGTCTACAACCTAGTGATTCTCAGAGATGTTAATAGGTGTCAAACTGGAAGCAGACGAAACGTCTGCTTAGGAAACTCAAGTGTGTGAAGGTGGTTTGTTGTGTAAGGAATGTGCAGTGATTAGACATGATAATTGTCGGTCGGTGCCGACCTGTCTGGAATGTTTTAGTAATTAGCCTTAGTGTGTGATTGGGTTGGGTGGAGATTTCATTGTTGCTTCAATGTCTTGGACTGTATAAAAAGCTGAGAAGATAACATTAAAGTCTGTGTTGTTCAAGCAGTAAGCTGGTCTCATGTGTGGCTTTCTGGGCGATTCCAGGGATATCCCTCCTCGTGGAATATTGGGGTGATTGTCGTTATGGGAAGAAGGGAACGTTGACGGGGATATCATACCGATACCGTCACAATTGGTGGCAGCAGCGGGATCTTCCCTTCTACTCTCCTTTACACCCGGATTCCAAGCAGACACTGGAAGAACTACTGGAAGTTCGTGGAAGGATTGCTAGCAACAAAACCAAGCGGGTCATCATAGCAGAATCAATGGAGCTAGACCAGGAGGACGGGATTGCAGCAACGCCAGCAGTACAAGAGATGGAGACACCAGTGATTCAGGAGGAGGAATCGCCAGCCAACAAGCTAATGAGAGAGAAGCTAGCGTGGTTCGGCCCGAACCCAACGCCAGATGTGGTACTGAAAGTGATGGACCTGTTAGCGGAGGAGGCTAAAGAAATAAGGGACGCAGAGCTACAGTTAAAACTGGCAGCAGTCCAACAAGCAGCCGCACCTTCTACGAACAGTGAGTACAGCACAGCAGACGCAAGGAAGATTCCGTTTAGCGCTTTTAAAGCTTTTGATGAAAAGGACTGTGAGATTGATAACTTCCTGGCGGATTTTGAGCGACAATGTAACCTGCACCGAATAGCTAGAGGAGACTGGGTTGCAATATTGTCAGGCAAAGCTTCTGATGCTTTCCGGACCGTGCCAGATCAGGATATTCATAGCTACGCCCGGGTTAAAGAAGTGCTCCTGGCTCGTTATGCAGTAACCCCAGAGTCCCACCGACAGAAGTTCAGGGACTCACGCAAAACCACGAAAGACTCTTATGCGGAATGGGCATGCCAATTGTCCCGGTCGGCCTCTAACTGGGCTAACAGCAGCCAGGCCACCACCGCAGAGGACATTTTGCAACTAATGCTCCTGGAGCAATTTTACAATCACATCCAGACGGACGTCAAGGATTGGGTGAGAGATCGCAGGCCCATGACTCTACCAGAGGCCGCGAAGTTGGCGGATGAATATGCGGATACTCGCAAGACAAACCAGGTCACACCACGGGTACAACCCCCACAACCAATGGCGCCCTCACACCCACCAGCCGCTAGATACCAACCGCCTAACAGACCGATGACATATAGCCCTCGCTACCCACGCCAGGAGGACAACGAACAACGCTGCTTCCGGTGCAAACAGTTGGGTCACTTCAAGCAGAATTGCCCCAGGAATGACAACACCAGGTCAAATTGGTCTCAACCTGGGTACCGCCCACCAGCAGCAGCCCATTGTGTAGACTCGGCTTGGGATCCCCAGGAGCTGGGTCAGGAAGAACCATTGGGCACCCCTTACGAAGCCCTCATGGTACAATCTGTTATTACGGACAACAGGGAACACCATTGTCAGCTGGTCATGGGCGACAGCCCTGAGCCGGAAGGGCCCTGGAGGGAGCTGGGCAGAAAGAGGCACCGCCGGCCACCCTTCAAGAAGAAGAGGTCCTGGAAGCCGTATAACAAGCTGACCTGGGAGGAGAAGAAGCGACTGGAGGAGAGGGAGTCGCAGCGGGCGTCCCAGATGCGTGCCGAGATGTTCGCCAAGGGCCCACCGGTGGCCCCTTACACCACCACCCAGTTCCTGATGATGAAGGACCACGTGGAGAGCCTGCAGGACATGAGCAAGCAGGAGCTGATCCGTGAGTACATAGAGCTGGAGGAGTGCATAAGCCGCATGGAGGAGGAGAACAACCACCTGAGGTCACAGCAGCATGAACTGGAGATGGAGCTGGAGAAGCTCCAAGAGGAGAACCGGCGGCTACGGAGGGAGCAGGGGGTGGCTGACCTTATGGGGCTCTGATTCCCCTCCCCCCCCCCCCCCGGACTCTGAGCACCAGTGCTACAGCATTTCAACAAATATAACTTTTTTTTTTTATGAATCTCCTGGGATTGTCACTTCAGAGCCATAACCTGCCCCCTCCCATAGCGGGACACCTAGATGGCGGCGCACAGACCCATTCGCCATCTTCACACTGACTTCTGGTGACTTTGCAGATCGCACAAAGACTTGGGGACTGAGCGACGTGTGATCTGAAGACCCGGTGGCATACCTGAGTCTGAAGCAGTTGCCAAGGGAGGTCAGTCACGCCAAACGGAGTTAACCTCGGACTAAAAGCTCTGAACCCGTCAACCCTACTGGACCAGGGAAGGTCCAACCGGGTTTGCCGGAGCAGGGAGAAAAGGGGGGGCCATTGTGATGCAATTGCCTATATGCTTCAGTCTAATGCTCTCCCTGCTAACTTAATGCTGTTGGTTACAGGTAACAGGTGTTTCATGTGTGACTCATCTCTCTCTGTGAACACTGTTCATATGTTAAATAAGGCTAGCTTTTGAAAGGCCTTTAATTGTGTGATAACCCTGTCTACAACCTAGTGATTCTCAGAGATGTTAATAGGTGTCAAACTGGAAGCAGACGAAACGTCTGCTTAGGAAACTCAAGTGTGTGAAGGTGGTTTGTTGTGTAAGGAATGTGCAGTGATTAGACATGATAATTGTCGGTCGGTGCCGACCTGTCTGGAATGTTTTAGTAATTAGCCTTAGTGTGTGATTGGGTTGGGTGGAGATTTCATTGTTGCTTCAATGTCTTGGACTGTATAAAAAGCTGAGAAGATAACATTAAAGTCTGTGTTGTTCAAGCAGTAAGCTGGTCTCATGTGTGGCTTTCTGGGCGATTCCAGGGATATCCCTCCTCGTGGAATATTGGGGTGATTGTCGTTATGGGAAGAAGGGAACGTTGACGGGGATATCATACCGATACCGTCACAATCGCTTTATACTCTGTTTGTAATTTCTTCAATAAAAACATATTTCAAAAAAAAAAAAATAGGATTTGCGCCCTATAGACAAACTTCAGAGTCAACTCGTCTGGGGTCTCCTCCTGTGTTAGTCTCCTGCCAAAAGGGGAGACATGTAATGGGAGGGCCCATGGAATCCAGAAGCTTTTACACAGATTGAGCCAGGAAATAATGGACATATCTTGGATTGCTTTAACATGGGTCTGTAATTCACAATATATTCCAGGATATCTTGAACTATTACTGGTTGTTGGTTCTGAACTCAACAGGTTAATTGAAAGAGGGACTCATTCAATGTGGGAACACATACTGTTAGGTGTTAATGTTGTCTGTTGTGATGTAAATGAATCTAGTATGGCTTCTAAGGATCTTTCATTGTGTTGTGCTAATTGACCCTGTATTGTGTGAAGGTCTATTGATGATAATGTGTGTTTTGCTAGTTAACAGACAGTCTAAAGGTCAGATGTCTGACTTATCAGCTGTAGTTAATTAGCCCATGTAAAGTATGCCAGACCGGGAGCCAGAATGTCTACTAAAAGAATGTGTATTGTATAGCAGGTGAGAGGAGCCGGGATGTCTACCTTGAAAGGTCATATCTCGGAGTCACCTCGTCTGGGTAAATGATTAGTTAATTAGCTCATGTTAATTTATGTTCTGGTTACCTCCTCTAACTGTATATAATAAACTGATTTTCTCATTAAAGAGTCTATTCGTGTGGAACCTCAAACAGAGCTGTGTGTCTTGTTATTGGGGTTCATTTGCCTGACTGTGGAGTGTCGATAGCTGTCTTGGGTTTGGAATGGAATATCTTCAACGGCATTAACCCCTATCCCATTTGGAGTTCCGTTACAATATATTTTATATCTATACACAAATGTTTTGCCTTTCATTTCTATTTTAAACTGAATAGGTTGTATTAGAAGGTGAGGCTTCCATACACTTTCCCTTCTATCCCCCAATATCTGCTGTACTGATAAGTGTATGAGTATGAGCTCAGGTATTAGTATGAAATCATGTCTGACAGAGCAAACTGAGGGCTCTACTTATAGGAAATTCATTCAGCTCTTACACATATTGCTAGAATTTAACACAGTGATTTCCTATGATTGTCAGCTGCATCTAGTGGCCATAAAACTGTATTTTTCATGAAATACCTCAATCAGTAAAAATAGCATAACGCTTTATGGCCACTAGCTGGAGCCAAGGAAATCAGTGTATGAAATAAAATACATCCAATGTTCATCATGGCCGCTCACATTCATTCAACTATTTTTATTCTAACAAGACCTCTAAGTGTTTGTGAAATCTTCCACCCCAAAATGTACTCAGCCAATGAGAGGTAATGACTCCATTTTTATTTTTATACTGCTATCAATGGCCAACACGGTACAACACTTCATCCATGTCTTTGGTGATCTCTGATCTCCTTATGAACTGTTTCTTACATGATGAAGATCAGCCATGGAGTATATCTGAGGTGTATATCAGGGTGTGCTTCTTCCCCACATGAGACCTGTGATGTCCAGAAACATTCATATACAAGACATTTCCCACGCTCAAGGCACTAAAACAAAGGGTTGTGTGGGATCCCTGATGTACAGGAAGACAGGACTTCAGTGAGGAGCAATTCCCTCACTCAGGACAGGAAAGTGGCTTCTCCCCCATGTGAGATCTCTGATGTGTGTAAAGATGGGAATTCTGTGAAAAACATTTCCCGCACTCAGGACAGGAATATGGCTTCTCCCCCATGTGAGATCTCTGATGTGTGTAAAGATGAGAATTCTGTGAAAAACATTTCCCACACTCAGGACAGGAATATGGCTTCTGCCCTGTGTGAGATCTCTCATGTGTGTAAAGATTGGACTTCTGTGAAAAACATTTCCCGCATTCAGGACAGGAATGCGGCTTCTCCCCCGTGTGAGATCTCTGATGTGTGGAAAGATCGGACTTCACTGAAAAACATTTCCCGCACTCAGGACAGGAATATGGCTTCTCCCCCGTGTGAGTTCTCTGATGTGTGTAAAGATTGGACTTCTCTGAAAAACATTTTCCACACTCAGGACAGGAATATGGCTTCTGCCCCGTGTGAGATCTCTGATGTGTGGAAAGATTGGACTTCTGTGAAAAACATTTCCCGCACTCAGGACAGGAATGCGACTTCTCCCCCGTGTGAGATCTCCGATGTGTGGAAAGACTGGACTTCTGTGAAAAACATTTCCCGCACTCAGAACAGGAATACGGCTTCTGCCCGGTGTGAGATCTCTGATGTGTGTAAAGATAGGAATTCTGTGAAAAACATTTCCCGCACTCAGGACAGGAATACGGCTTTTCCCCCGTGTGAGTTTTCTGATGTTTATAAAGACTGGACTTCACTGAAAAACATTTCCCACACTCAGGACAAGAATGTGGCTTTTCCCCCGTGTGAGAGTTCTGATGATTATATAGATTGCACTTCACTGAAAAACATTTCCCGCACTCAGGACAGCAATATGGCTTCTCCCCTGTGTGAGCTCTAATATGCACATTAAGATGGTATTTAGAATGGAAACACTTCCCACACTCAGGACAGGAATACGGCTTCTCCCCTGTGTGAAATCTTTTATGCAGATTAAGATGGGATTTAGAAAGGAAACACTTCCCGCACTCAGTACAGGAAAAGCTCTTCTCTGTTGGAAGGACGGCACCGTCCCTCACAGTCTGAGGTTCCTCAGGATAAGAGGAATACGATGGTCCGGGACCACCCCTCACAGTCTCAAGTTCCTCGGGGTTAGAGGAATACGATGGTCCGGCACCGTCCCTCAAAGTATGAGGATCCTCAGGATAAGAGGAATACGATGGTCCATCTACACTGTGTGGTGCCGGATGGACATTTGAGGTAGTCGGGTTTTCTCCTGGACTATACTGTGTGATGTCCTCATCTTCTACTTTACAGTCTGGAGACAAAGTGAGACAATCCTCTGAGGTTTTCCTCATCTCCCGTCCATCTACTAAAATAGAGATAAAAAGATTATTACTAGACATGAGCAGAGGTAAAACGCTGTTTTGCAGATGATCAGACAGGAGTGTAATATAATATGATGGGTGACAGACTCCCTTGTCATAGACAGGTAGGTGGGTACAAGCTCCCTGCACCTGATGTCACTTATGCTGGCCGTACACAAACTCATTTTTCTTTCACAAAAACATTCATCCAATTTTCTAACCATTAGTGGGTCAAATCGGCGTTCATTTTCCACCACAGTGATGGGAAAATTGGAAGGAGCAGAACAGAAAACTTTTCTCCATAGAACAAATTCTCACATGGTGGGTGTGGTTTTTACTCAGAAGTTACTTTCATTTTATAATTGAATGGTAAAAGAAAGTGGAATTTTCTATCTACACTCGTCCATTCATCGAATGTACAAATCATTTTCATACAAATATTTGTGTGAATATTCTCCTCCAATAATAGATCCGTGTATGACCAGCATAGGACATTTATAGCAGCAGCATGATTTTATTTCATCATCTGTTATGATGGGGATAAAAAAAATATTCCTTTATAGTACAAAAACATCAGATAATCACTACTATAAGGGATTCATTTATACTGTGAGATAGTGAAAGTAAAATATCTTATATCATATATATAATAATAAATATACCCAGAAGTAGGATATATGGGGATTGTACCTGGGAGTCACACATGAAGATATATGGAGGTTAGAGGGGGAAACTTACCTGCTCTGTGTAATGGTTTTGCACAGAAGAGCCTTGATCCTCCTCTTCTGGACCCCCCACTTTTGGCTCCTTCAGTGTTCCCCTATAGGAAGCCACAAAGTATAGTACAGGGTTCCCCTATAGCAAGGTACAAAGTATAGTATAGAGTTCCCCTATAGGAAGGTACAAAGTATAGTATAGAGTTCCCCTATAGGAAGGTACAAAGTATAGTATAGAGTTCACCTATAGGAAGCCACAAAGTATAGTATAGAGTTCACCTATAGGAAGCCACAAAGTATAGTACAGAGTTCCCCTATAGGAAGGTACAAAGTATAGTATAGAGTTCACCTATAGGAAGCCACAAAGTATAGTATAGAGTTCACCTATAGCAAGGTACAAAGAGAGAGGGGGAGTTGGGACTTTAAATGAAGCACAATTAAGTGCCTCCATCCCGGTAATTGGTTCAACTAAAGGGGAGAATGGGACTTTAACCACTTCCATACCACGTCATTGTGAAATGACGGCGGCAGGAACCCCTTGCCGATCCGGGTGGACGTCATATGACGTCCTGTGTTCCCGGCGATCTAGGGCGCCCGCGGCAGCGCTCGTGACCCTGCGTTGGTTCCCCGCGGCCGCGATTGCCGCCGGGTGCCCACGATTGACGGTAATCACAGCAGGAGTGTGGATCTGTGTGTGTAATGATGGGGTGTAAACACACAGATCCACCTCCTGTCAGCGGTGAGGAGACCAATGTGTGTTCCCAGTACAGAGGAACACACATCGGTCTCCTCCCCTTGAGAGTCCCCTCCCCCCTACAGTTAGAACACACCTTAGGGAACATATGAACCCCTTCAACGCCCCCTAGTGGTTAACCCCTTCCCTGCCAGTCACATTTACACAGTAATCAACGCATATTTATAGCATTAATCGCTGTATAAATGTGAATGGTCCCAAAAACGTGTCAAAAGTGTCCGATGTGTTCGCCGCAATGTCACGGTCACAGTAAAAAATCGCAAATCGCCGGCAATATTAGTAAAAAAATTAATAAAATAAAAATGCCATAAATCTATTACCTATTTTGTAGACGCTGTGGCCCAGATTCACAAAGAGTTACGCTGGCTTATCAGTAGATACGCCGACGTAACTCCGAATCTAAGCCCGTCGTATGTTTAAATGTATTCTCAAACTGAGATACACTTAAACATGCCTAAGATACGACGGCCAGTGGTATTACAGTGGGCAATCCCCGCTCTCTGATGATCGGCAAGCTCGATTCTTCCTCTGAACACATGAAGCTGTATTGATGTGGACAGGTGAGACTGTACTGACGGGCACTGGTGAGACTGTACTGATGAGCACAGGTCATGCTGTGCTGAGGGGCACTGATAAAGTTGTTGTTAATATTTATTTTTGTAACTTAATTCTGCATAAAATATTTAAGTGTCATTTCATGAGATCATTTATGAGGGTATGTTTAGGGGCGGGGACTTGTTGGGTTGGGTGGGGCAACTGGTGGTGAGTAACCCTTAAAGGAGGTGAAAAGGAAAATGTTTTTTCACCTTAATGCAATCTATGCATTAAGGTGAAAAAACATCTGATGCTGCCGGTCCCCCCCGTCCCCCGAGCCCCCCTTATACTTACCTGACCCCTCGAAAGTCCCGCGGTAACGGGATCCTCTTCCCCGCTCAGCCTGGCCACTGATTGGTTAGAGCGGATGGATTGAGAGCAGCACAGCCATTGGCTGGCGCTGCTGTCAATCACATCTGTGACGCGGCACGCTGAGGGGCGGGGCCGAGTGATATAGTGAGCGGCTGTGGCCGCTGGCTGTATCACGGGAGCGCGCCCACAATTAGTGACCACCATGCGAGCTCTCGCATGACTGTGGTGACTAATTGCGGGGAGGACCAGAGAAAGCCGCCGAGGGAGCCCAGAAGACATGGATCGGGGGCACTCTGTGCAAAACGAACTGCACAGTGGAGGTAAGTATAACATGTTTGTTATTTAAAAAAAAAATATTTCCTTTAGTAACCCTTTAAAGCCTGGCTCAGGACTTAAAATGTTGACCCCTGGTGTAAGGACCAGGACTCATAATATTGGTATTCAGTAATCAGTGGAAGATTAAATGTTTACATGAGACAAGTTGCAGAGATCCCACACCGCTGCCTCCCATCTCCTGAGACTGCACTCAGTGACTTGGGTCTAAGGCCGCGTACACACGACCGGTTCATCCGATGAGAATGGTCCGACGGACCGTTTTCATCGGTCCACCGCTGAAGTGGCCTGATGGTCTGATGTGTGTACACACCATCAGTTCAAAATCTGATCGGGTCAGAACGCGGCGACGTAAAACACACGACGTGCTGAAAAAAAACGAAGTTCAATGCTTCCAAGCATGCGTCGACTTGATTCTGAGCATGCGCAGGTTTTGAACCAATGCTTTTGTGTACTAACCATCGGTTTGGACCGATCGGTCAGCGGTCCATCGGTTCGATTTTAAAGCAAGTTTATAAAATTTGGTCTGAAGGACCAAAGACCGATGGGCTGTACACACGGTCGGTTTGGACCAATGAAACTGAACTTCGGTCCATTCTCATCGGTTTTGACCAACCGTGTGTACGCGGCCTGAGACTATACAGACATATCAATGTAGAAGTAGTGCTGCACTGTGCATAAATAGGTGATAAAGTGCAAATGTGCTCAAGTGACAGGTACACTTGAAAGGCAATAAATGAATGGTCAAAATAGTAACAATAAACTATAAACAATGGACTGATAAAGTGTCCAAATACTGTGAAAAGTGTACCACAAAATAGATGTGAGAATAAACTCATAAAATCTTTAAAATGGCATCATCATGTGACAAGTGCAACCATAAATAAATATATTTACACTAAAATTCCATAAAATGAAAAAAACAAAAAAACAAAACGAATGTCAAGAAAACACAGTGCAGATAATGTCCATAAGGTGCAAGCTGGATGGATGGCTGTGTGTGCACAGTGATCAGGGTGAAGGTGCTGGTGCTAGTAGTCAATCTCTGGTATGGACCAATAGGTGGTTGCTGGTTCTCCGTGCAGCTTATGCCGCGTACACACGGTCGTTTTATGTGATGAAAAAAAATGACGTTTATAAAAACGTCACTTTAATTGACCGTGTGTGGGGGGAAACGTCGTTTTATGTCTTCTAAAAAACTACCAAAAAAAATTGAAGCATGTTTCAATTTTATGTGTCGTTTTTCAAAATGTCAACTTTTACTTCACAGAAATTGACCGTGTGTAGCAAAAACGTCGTTTAAAATGACGTTTTTTCATCCGCGCATGGCCAGAAGCTACTTATGAGCTTCAATGGAAAAACGTGGTGGAACGTAACCTCGCTTTGCTAGAACATTGTGAGAAAAACGATGGTGTGTAGGCAACTTTGTCTTTGAAAATTGAAGTTTCAAAAATTTTGTTTTTTACTTCACAGAAAATGTCGTTTTTTTTCATCACATAAAGTGATGGTGTGTACGGGGCATTAGGGTATAGATGTCCCCTTACCATACCGCTGTAGGGTAACAGCGTATGAGTGTGTCTTTCAATCACCTGGTGGCTCCTGATGTCTCAGTCTCTGCTGATATGTATCTTTACTTTGGCATTAAAGTCTCCTTTAAGTGTCCCTGGTGTATAATGTGAAGTATCAGACAGGCATATCAAAAACGAATCGCAAACTCGTCCAATGTCACTTCCGGTGCCTTGCGTTCCCACACGTGTTCGTTACAGTCACGAAACTTCATCAGGTGAATCCTTCATCATGGGAGCCTATGATTAAGTGGCGTGTACAGCCACGTAACGCGTGAGGAGAGGAGGAGAGCCGCCGGTGACGTCATTCCTGCTCGCGGCCGAGAGCGGAGGAGTTTTATCTGCATGCTGTTTATTATCTACATAACTGTGAGTGCATACGCTGTACAATAAATGATGTTGTTTTAAAAGTACTGCACTATGGAGCCTATTATTGTTTTTGTTATTTGCATTGGGGACCTTGCAATTTCACTGTGACCCTATAGACAGTTCCTGTCTGGATTCCTTCAAGCGATCGATCAGTGAGCTGGACTGTGAGCTGCTGCAGTGTTACATTGTAAGGCTTGTATTTAAGCCAGCAGAGGTGAGAGGCTGGTGAGAGCGGGGTACTCTGAGTGGAACACCTGTCAGTTTTGCGGTGGATTGTGTGTGTCACTATACACTTCAGAAGTTTTATGGACCTATTATTCTTTTCACCTTCTTTTCTGCATGTCAATGGACAGTTTCATATTTAATTATTAAGGACATTAATTTTGGAATTAACTGCATGAAGATTTATTATTGTATTTGCACTATTGCACTTTATATTGGATACACCCGTTTATATGCCTAATATTTGTTTGATTTCATGTTTTCCTTGGATTTTAATTTTCCAGACTCACTGGGCCGGACTCAGATAGGAGATACGACGGCGTATCTCCTGATACGTCGTCATATCTCTGAGTCCGGCCGTCGTATCTATGCGCCTGATTCATAGAATCAGGTTACGCATAGATATGCCTAAGATCCGACAGGTGTAAGTAACTTACACCGTCGGATCTTAGGCTGCAATTCCAGGCCGGCCGCTAGGTGGCGCTTCCGTATCTTTTACGCGTCGAATATGCAAATGAGCATTTACGCCGATTCAGAAACGAACGACCGCCCGGCGCTTTTTTTTTATGTTGTTTGCGTTCGGCTTTTTCCGGCGGAAAGTTACCCCTGCTATAGCAGGGGTAAGTGCGGCGTATCCTATGTTAAGTATGGCCGTCGTTCCCGCGCCAAGTTTTGAATTTTTTACGTTGTTTGCGTAAGTCGTTTGCGAATACGGCCGGACGTAATTTACGTTAACGGCGAAACCAATGACGTCCTTGCGACATCATTTGGAGCAATGCATGCTGGGTAAATGTGCGGACGGCGAATGCGCTGTTCTATCGGCGCGGGGACGCGCCTGATTTAAATTTTACACGCCCCCCTAGCCTCGGAATTTGAATTCCGCCGGGGGATTTACGATACGCCTCCACAACTTTAGAGGCAAGTGCTTTCTGAATAAAGCACTTGCCTCAAAAACTTGCGGCGGGGTAACATATATCAGATAGGTTAGCGGATCTTTAGAGCCACGTAACCTATCAGAATCCGGGCCACTGGATTTATCTTACTAGTGGTTTATACACAGATATTTACCCATCACCTTTTGTGCACAGAGAATATTTTACACAGCCACCATTATATTTTTTGTGATATGTGATTGATGTTTTCACTGGATATTGATTAATATTTATTTCCATTTACGATTATTAATATTTTTAGTCAGTGCGGTTAGCACTGGGCTCTGGATGGTATTCTTACCATCTTCGCTACTCTTTATATAATTATCACTCTTGCCACCCTCCACATCATTCCGTTGATGCTGGGCGGTTGCCATTTGGAGTGGAACACATTTTTATGACTCACAGGAATTGTTATTACGGTTATTGTATGTCATTTTAATATTAGCAAGCGCCACTACGCCCCCCTATTTTAACTTCTACAATTATACTTACCTGGGTCTTGATACTACCCTCAGTGCTTGCTGCAGTACCCCACCTTTTAGACTTGGCCAGCGCGGGAATATCTTTTCATTACTTTATACAGACATAACCTTCCACCCGGCACAGCCAGCAAATAACAGAGCAAGTAACCCTGGGAGGAGAATTGTTCTGTCAGAGATCATGCTAGATCCGGGTATGGGGAAGAAGACCCAAGGTACATACCCCAGGTGCCTAGATAGAGCAACATCTATGGTGAAAATTAACAATTAGGTTGCCAGCTGAACCCCAGAATCTCCATAAATCCAGTCTAGAGACATAAATTGTGTCTGCAGCACAGAGAAGGAAGATTATCCGAGAGAAATACAGGAATACAGGACGGGGAACACAGCTCAGGAAAGTGACCAGGGGATTACAGGCTGATATCACCCTTATCTGCATGATAGGCTCAACCAACACCCCTCTATAGGATAGCTCCTTATCCCTCCTATCCCACCCCTTTCCACACTTGGACTAGCCCACCGCCAGCCAAATAATTAGTGAACTTAGGGGACCATTTAAGACCTGACTCTATCAGATTATATCCTAATGATTTGATTTCTTGACTGACCATGGGCTAATGCAATGCGTCCGGACTGTGTTCAGTGTTGTTTTGTATTGTTATATGTTTGTCCTGTTTGTTAAAATGATTATGGTTATTAATTCATTGTCTGATTGCATTTAATCAGTTTTTAAGAACAATGCACTATTTCTAATCTGAACTTCTTGATAAAATAAATATACATTTTGTAAATGGAATAAATTCCACAATGTTTTGATAATTTCTAGTTTGATCAAATTTTTGCTGCTAAAAGTAACCCCTTAGCCGGTATTCTCTATAACCGGGTATCACCCCTTTTCCCTGATATCACCCAGTCCTCGCCCTACTCTGGACCAATCAGTGAGCAGTATGGGTGGAGGAATGGATTTAGTGTTAATGACCCACCTGTGCTGATCTCTGTAGGAGTGTCCTCCTCTATAAATGTCCCCGTTATTCCATCCTCCTCCATAGACTGCTGATCATCCCTCACATACGTCTCTTCTTCTTCTGATTTCACCTCAAATTCTATATTGATTGGATCTCCACTCTAAACCAAGAGAATGAGAGAGAATATCATCTGTAAGATATAAGCTTTATTATTGTGACATCACATAGAAAATCCACACATTGTCTCTATAAGTGTGTTTTATAATCTCTATCCCACCAACCTTGTAACAGTGGGGGATGGTGTGACCTTCCTGTGTGGAATCCCGGGAATACAGAGGACGGGGACATCTCTCTGGTGGGTTCCTGGTATTAGGTTGCTCCATCATATCCTTGTGTCCTTCTGATAACCCCTCCATCACTCCATACTCCTCATCCTCCTCTTTATACTCTTCTTTAACATCAATATTATCATCCCCGAGGTTTCCACTCTGAATAAATAATAAAACATTCATTGTAACAAACATGCTGTGTATAAATCAGAACTACCAATAATTGTCACTCATCTACCTGATGATGGTGGGGGATGGTGTGACCTTCCTGTGTGGAATCCCGGCAATACAGTGGACGGGGACATCTCTCTGGTGGGTTTCTGTAGCTGGATGACTCCACCATTGTGTCCTGGTACAGATCTTTGTGTTCTTTTAGAAACTCTGACTCCTCCATCACCCCATCCTCATCATCCTCCTCTTTTATCTCTTCTTTAACCTCAACTTTAGGATCTCTCAGGTTTCCACTCTGAATATAGAATAAAAATGACATCAATGGTAACAATGCAGATAATGTACAGATCCTAATGATACTATCAGTGATTGTTCCTCATCTACCTGATGATGGTGGGGGATGGTGTGACCTTCCTGTGTGGAATCCCTGGAATACAGAGGACAGGGACATCTCTCTGGTGGGTTCCCATTACTGGATCTATCTGTAGGAAACACACACACTGACTGAATACATTGTTTCTATGTGTTTATAAGATGATGGGGGATCTAGGTGGAGCCTCCGTACTGCTCTCTCCTTTACAATAAAGTCTCCTCTTACCCGGTGATGTGAGGGGCGGCTGATTGTCCATCATGACGTCCTTGTAGAGATCCTTGTGTCCTTCTAAATACTCCCCCTCCTCCATGGAGAAATAGACAGTGATATCCTGACACCTTATAGGAACCTGACACACACAATGATACAGTCACCATCCAGACACATCCCTTGTCTGTTACTGGATAATGTCCCAGAATTCCCGGCACCGCTCACCTCTCCTCCATCATCTCTCTGGTGACTTCTAGAATCTTCTTTGTATTTCTCTATTCTATCAGGGAGGGGGGTGGAGGCAATGTGATGGTCATATGATCTCCAGTAAATGTGTATATAGATGGCGCTGCCAAAAATATTAATAAAGATTATTAACCACTTGCCTACAGAGCACCTGCCCAGGCCGTTTTTCAGCTTTCAGCTAGGGGTGCAACGGATCAAAAAACTCACGGTTCGGATCGTTCCTCGGATCAGGAGTCACGGATCGGATCATTTTTCGGATCAGCAAAAAAAAAATTTGCAGCCTCCCTGTGCCCCAAATTGCCGCCTCACTGTGCCCCAAATTGCCGCCTCACTGTGCCCCAAATTGCCGACTCGCCAGGGTGGAAGAAGTGAGAGGGCAGCCAGCAGGGCTGGATTTCCTTTCCCTGCCACCCCAAGGCCAGGTTTTGCAATGCACCCCCTCCCCACCAACCGAACCACCCCCCCGGAGAATAGCAGTTGGATGGCAGGGGCGGCACGGTTAGTTCAAATATTTTTTGTTTCTTCTTTTTTTTTTTATTACATTATCACTTTTTTTTTTTTTTGTAGCTTGTCGTTTTTACTTTTTAAATTTTTGTATAATTTTCTTATTTTTCATATTTTTCTTCTTCTTTACTTTTTAATTACTTATTTTTTTATTAATTGAATTATTTCTTTTTTTTTTTTACTTTTAACTTTATTGCTATTACACAAGAGAAAACAATTCCCTGTGTCATAGCAATTGAAGGTGACAGGTTCTCTTTGTTAACCCTGTCAGCTCCAAAAACAGTCCTCACAGTTGAGATGGGAAGAGCATAGCTTACCCATCTCACTGTGTGCTATTTGCAGCAAGGACAGGAGACTCGTCAGCTGGGGGAGGAGGAACGAACGGACGGAAGGCAGCTGGAAGGGGGGGGGAACGGACGGCAGCTGGGGGGAGGAACGGACTGCAGCTGGAGGGGGGGGGGGGGGGGGGAGCGGACGGACGGGAGGGGGGGTTATCAGAGCCAGCAGGGAGAAGTGTGGGGGGAACGGATGGACGGCAGCAGCACATGGTTTCTAGCAGAGACAAACTGAACTCACCGCCGTCTCCACTCCTGCTCGTACACAGCCCCACCTCCTCCTAAGCCCACGTTGTAATAGACAAAACACATCAGCGCATTGGACACGCATTCTGTCTATCACAGCGTGGTTAGGAGCAGGCGGGGCTGTGTGCAAACAGCGGAGACAATTTCAATGTGTTTTTTTACCACTTTGCTCTGCAGTCCCGCGGCACACCACGGATCACGTGTGTGCCGATCCGAAGTCATTGATCCGTGCGGATCACGGATCAATGACGATCCGTTGCACCCCTACTTTCAGCACTGTCACACTTTGAATGACAATTGCGCGGTCATGCAACGCTATACCCAAATGAAATGTTTAAAAATATTTCACCACAAATAGATTTGATCACCTCTGCATTTTTTATTTATTGCGCTATAAACAAAAGAAGAGGGACAAGTTTGAAAAAAACACAATATTTTTTAGTTTTTGCTATGATAAATATCCAATTTTATTTTTATTTTTTTCCTCAGTTTAGGCCGATACGTATTCTTCTACATATTTTTGGTAAGAAAAATTGCAATAAGCATATATTGATAGGTTTGCGCAAAAGTTATAGCGACTACAAAATAGGGGATAGATTTATAGCATTTTTATTATTTATTTATTTTTTACTAGTAATGGCGGCGATCTGTGATTTTTATCGTGACTGCGGTATTGCAGCGGACACATCAGACACATTTTTGGGACTATTCACATTTATACAGCGATGCTGTATAAATATGACTGGCAGGGAAGGTGTTAACACTAGGGGGTGATCAAGGGGTTAATGTGTTCCCTAGGGAGTGATTCTTACTGTGGGGGGAGGGGACTGACCGATTGGTGTCCCTATGTACAGGGGACACACCGTCGGTCTCCTCTCCCTGACAGGACATGGATCTCTGTGTTTACACACAGAGATCCATGGTCCTGCCCAGTTACTGGGCAATCGCGGGTGCCCGGCAGACACGCATCGGGATCCCAGTGACGTGGTGGGCGCACTGCACTTTTTGGTTGGACCCGCTGTGTATCTTGTCATCAACTTGACCATTCATACTTACCTGGATGTGATTTTTTCCAATACCATACACTGCCACACCCCCCACTAATAAAAGTGGTATAATCCATTTAGTGTAGACCAGTTGTCTCCAAACTGTGGCCGGGGGCTGCATGTGATCCTTTGCTTGCCTTTATCTGGCCCTTGGGGTACTATTCCATCCACTGACACTAACAATGGGGCATTATTCATCCCACTGACACCAACAATAGGACACCATTCCTTCTATTGATATCAACAATGGGGCACTATTCATTTCATTGATACAAACTATGGGGCACAGTTCCTCCCACCAACACCAATGATAGGACACTATTCCTCCCTGTGACACCAATGATGGGACACAGTTCCTTCTACTGACACGATGTGGCATTGTTTACTTCAGCTGGAAAATCTCTACTCCCACTGGCCCCTCTAAAGTCTAAACTGGCCCTTTGTTTAGAAAGTTTGGAGACCCCTGATATAGACTGATGAGGTGAGAAGGTGATTGGTGGGAAAGGTGACACATCTCCAAAATGGAGTGTTTTCCGGTCCTGTAAGTGGGGAAATGTTCTGACCCTGAAGGGGTTAATCTAGGTTTCCACACTATATATGTGTGTATCACCATCTGCTGGAGATAAAAGACGTCACAGTGACTATGGAGGAAGAGGACGGACATGACGGGGTTACTGGGTGTAAATAGAAAATAAGATCTTATTACCTCCTCTGCTGCCTATTCCAGCGATGTCTCCTCACTACTTCTTCCCGACTCACCTCTCACCCGGAACTTCCTGTGTGTACCTGACATCACTTCCTGTCTGTCTTCCTGATAGAAGTGAGATCACCACCTTGTGGAGCTCAGAGGAACTGCAGTCCTGAGAAATATATTGAAGTGGTCTTGTGCTGTGTGTGTATGTACTGTATATCCTTATAGATGGGTCATCTCCACTCCCACCAAGGGGGATAGAAATATATTACTGACTAGTCCGGCCTTTACCAGCCAGGGATCCTCCAAAGGTTTTTAGGGGTTCCCTGTGAATTGATACATTTCTGTCTTTCAGTAACAACAATTTCATGATAATGTAAAAATGTCCTTCTTTCACCCATCACTGATATGAGGGGATCCTTCTCCCATCGGTCACCAATAAGGGACCAATAAACACATCACTTGTTTTGTTTGGGTTTGGAGTGAATTTGCCCTGTTTGGGGTGAGATAACGGCTGCACTGATTGGCTATTCAGCCAAGATGAACCTTCAGTTGCAGTATGACTACCAATGCTAAATGTGGCAGCTTCCCACTTCAGTGAGTGCAGATTTTAGTATTTCCTTTTAATAAAAAGTGTTACATGATGTGGGATTCCCCTTTCTCTCCTCCCTGAGTGTGTATGAAGAGGCGGAGCCCTGAGTGTGTATGAAGAGGCGGAGCCCTGAGTGTGTATGAAGAGGCGGAGCCATGAGTGTGTATGAAGAGACAGAGCTATGAGTGTGTATGAAGAGGCGGATCCCTGAGTGTGTATGAAGAGGGGTAGCTCCTGAGTGTGTATGAAGAGGCGGAGCTCTGAGTGTGTATGAAGAGGCGGAGTTCTGAGTGTGTATGAAGAGGCGGAGCCCTGAGTGTGTATGAAGAGGCGGAACACTGAGTGTGTATGAAGAGGCGGAGCTCCTGAGTGTGTATGAAGAGGCGGAGCTCCTGAGTGTGTATGAAGAGGCAGAGCCCTGAGTGTGTATGAAGAGGCGGAGCTCTGAGTGTGTATGAAGAGGCGGAGCCCTGAGTGTGTATGAGGAGGCGGAGCCCCTGAGTGTGTATGAAGAGGCGGAGCTCTGAGTGTGTATGAAGAGACGGAACCCTGAGTGTGTATGAAGAGGCGGAGCCCTGAGTGTGTATGAAGAGGCGGAGCTGTGAGTGTGTATGAGGAGGCGGAGCCACTGAGTGTGTATGAAGAGGTGGAGGCCTGAGTGTGTATGAAGAGGCGGAGCTCTGAGTGTGTATGAAGAGGCGGAGCCCTGAGTGTGTATGAAGAGGTGGAGCTCCTGAGTGTGTATGAAGAGGCAGAGCCCTGAGTGTGTATGAAGAGGCGGAGCCCTGAGTGTGTATGAAGAGGCGGAGCCCTGAGTGTGTATGAAGAGGCAGAGCCCTGAGTGTGTATGAAGAGGCAGAGCCCTGAGTGTGTATGAAGAGGCGGAGTTCTGAGTGTGTATGAAGAGGCGGAGCCCTGAGTGTGTATGAAGAGGCGGAACACTGAGTGTGTATGAAGAGGCGGAGCTCCTGAGTGTGTATGAAGAGGCGGAGCTCCTGAGTGTGTATGAAGAGGCAGAGCCCTGAGTGTGTATGAAGAGGCGGAGCTCTGAGTGTGTATGAAGAGGCGGAGCCCTGAGTGTGTATGAGGAGGCGGAGCCCCTGAGTGTGTATGAAGAGGCGGAGCTCTGAGTGTGTATGAAGAGACGGAACCCTGAGTGTGTATGAAGAGGCGGAGCCCTGAGTGTGTATGAAGAGGCGGAGCTGTGAGTGTGTATGAGGAGGCGGAGCCACTGAGTGTGTATGAAGAGGTGGAGGCCTGAGTGTGTATGAAGAGGCGGAGCCCTGAGTGTGTATGAAGAGGTGGAGCTCCTGAGTGTGTATGAAGAGGCAGAGCCCTGAGTGTGTATGAAGAGGCGGAGCCCTGAGTGTGTATGAAGAGGCGGAGCCCTGAGTGTGTATGAAGAGGCAGAGCCCTGAGTGTGTATGAAGAGGCGGAGCTCCTGAGTGTGTATGAAGAGGCGGAGCCCTGAGTGTGTATGAAGAGGCGGAGCTCCTGAGTGTGTATGAAGAGGCGGAGGCCTGAGTGTGTATGAAGAGGCGGAGCTCCTGAGTGTGTATGAAGAGGCGGAGCCCTGAGTGTGTATGAAGAGGCGGAGCTCCTGAGTGTGTATGAAGAGGTGGAGGCCTGAGTGTGTATGAAGAGGCGGAGCCCTGAGTGTGTATGAAGAGGCAGAGCCCTGAGTGTGTATGAAGAGGCGGAGCCCTGAGTGTGTATGAAGAGGCAGAGCCCTGAGTGTGTATGAAGAGGCAGAGCCCTGAGTGTGTATGAAGAGGCGGAGCCCTGAGTGTGTATGAAGAGGCAGAGCCCCTGAGTGTGTATGAAGAGGCGGAGTCCTGAGTGTGTATGAAGAGGCAGAGCCCTGAGTGTGTATGAAGAGGCAGAGCCCTGAGTGTGTATGAAGAGGCGGAGCTGTGAGTGTGAAATGTGGGGAGTGGGTGCGCTGGCAATAATAAATTAGTGATACATACTTATGTCATAAACCAAGAAATAAATATATAATACTGAAACACCTGGTGGTACTAGATGATCTAGTACAAATGTCCATACATGCAGTGCTGATTACTGCCTGTGAAATAGCAATATTTCTGTGACAAACATAATATGTGGCCTCAAATAATGTGAATAAGTCCAATAAATGCATAAAGATTAAAAAAATCCATAAACAGTCCTCAATGATTAAAGACAGATGCGTGCTTCTAATCAAATCAGTAGTGTTCCACCTTCACCATTTAGCTGACAAACACCCGAAGTGAATGTATAAAGATGGCGCCTTACCAAATGGAAATGCCCCTTATTTTGATACCAAAAAATGAGACATTTAAAGCTTTGACAGGTTAACCTGTATGATCAGATGCGTCCTGGCAGTGGTAGTTCTTGCAATCAGAGATATCCCAAGGTATGCATGTAAAACAGAATGGTGCCAAACATAGTGTAACTTCTTTATTTAAAAAATATAAAAATGTATACAGAGGGAGCCAATTGGCCGCTTACTATTTGAGGTGCCTCAAACCCGGCACTGAGGCTCTGTCGCGTTGGATCGGATCAGTGCTTTAAGTGGGCCAAAAGAGGTGCCGGTACTCTATTAGGCCCCGGTGCTCCCCCCCCCCCCCCAATACTGAACATGAAAATACCCTTGGCTGCGTGTGATGGGCACAGTGGCTGCATTTGATGGGCACAGTGGCTGCATTAGATGGGCACAGTGGCGACAATTGATGGTGGCACAGTGGCTGCGTGTGGTGGCACAGTGGCTGCGTGTGATGGCTCAGTGGCTGCGTGTGATGGCACAGTGGCTGCGTGTGATGGCACAGTGGCTGCGTTTGATGGGCACAGTGGCTGCATGTGATGGCACAGTGGCGACAATTGATGGCACAGTGGCAGTGTGAGTTGGCACAGTGGCTGCATGTGATGGCACAGTGGCGACAATTGATGGCACTGTGGCTGCGTGTGTTCGCACAGTGGCTGCATGTGATGGCACAGTGGCTGCGTTTGGTGGCACAGTGGCTGCGTGTGATGGGCAGAGTGGCGACAATTGATGGCACAGTGGCTGCGTTTGATGGGCACAGTCGCTGCGTTTGATGGGCACAGTGGCTGCGTTTGGTGGCACAGTGAGGCTGCAATTAACGGGGGGTTTTTTTAGTTAGAGAAGGCAAGCTCAAAATAACTCAAAACATTTTTTTTCTGCCATTTTTTTATTAAAAAACTGATGGTCACCTCAGTCCAACCCCCCCTCCCTCCAATACAGTCAATAATTTTCTTACTTTCTTCTGTTGCAGTCCTGAGTCCAGGATCCAGACAGTAGCAGCACTAGGAACTGTAGACGCAGGCTGAGCTGAGGCTCCTCGTGACTTGGGCTTCTTTCCTTGCCGCCGACACAGCTCCCTGCGCGAGTCCTCCTCTCACCTCTCACCTCGCCTCTGGCGTGACGTCACGCGGCGCACGCCGGGGAATGAACCAACTCTCCTCCATGGGGGGGGGGGGTCGAGGAAACGCACAGGACAGGAGTGACAGGACAGAGGAAAGGGAGCCAGGAGCGCACTCGGCAGCAGTGAGTCGGCTCCGGCGGGGCGGCATACAGTTTCTATTGTGACTGCGCTGCCTGTCTGACACACATTACCGGCCCGCAACTCGACAAGCCCACCGTCTGCGTTCCGGTACTGTAAACCCACGTACTGGGCGCACGGAGAGGTGCTGGTACTCTCCAGGGCCATTTTTGGAAGTGGCGGTACTGAGTACCGCCGCGTTCCGGCCCAGTTAAAGCACTGGATCGGATGGTAAATCCTGGGCGCTGTGTGTTGCACTCGTGTCCCGAGCGTGCGTTCCACCTCAGCGACGATCGGAACCAGCGGTACAGGAAGTGACGAAATGCCGTGCATGGATAGGTACCGCCTCGACGTACGTTTCGTTGTGAACTTCTTCAGGAAGCGTACCCTACCACGCTCGAGTTGGTTTATTTATATGTCAATCAATTACTATGGGCGGGGAACAGCGAGTGACAGCCTCAGTAGCGGATTCGATGCTACAGTGTTGTATTCAGCAACTTGCCGTCATATCCCCATACGATATAATAGGTTCATACAATGATAATATAAATGCGCAATATTCTACTGCATCGGGTGTCTGCACAACCGGAATAATATAAGTGTACAAAAATACAAAAAACACCTAAATTGGAGCAGCAAAATTAAGGAACCTAAAATACATGTTGAATACACAATCGGACGTATATTCAAATCCCTGCTTGCTTAGCCTAAGTTAACCCTATCAGGGGCTATAGGATAATGCATACATATCATATCCAATAGTCAATTAGCTTAGGCTGGCAATGGATCAAAGTAAAATCAAAGATAAAACAATAATAGGGTAAAAGTACCCATAACCTTATATAAAATGTGAGTGTGTGAGCTGTGAGTGTGTATGAGGAGGCGGAGCCCCTGAGTGTGTATGAAGAGGCGGAGCCCTGAGTGTGTATGAAGAGGCGGAGCTCTGAGTGTGTATGAAGAGGCAGAGCTCTGAGTGTGTATGAAGAGGCGGAGCCCTGAGTGTGTATGAAGAGGCGGAGCCCTGAGTGTGTATGAAGAGGCGGAGCTCCTGAGTGTGTATGAAGAGGCGGAGCCCTGAGTGTGTATGAAGAGGCGGAGCTCTGAGTATGTATGAAGAGGCGGAGCTCCTGAGTGTGTATGAAGAGGCGGAGCCCTGAGTGTGTATGAAGAGGGGGAGCTCCTGAGTGTGTATGAAGAGGCGGAGCTCTGAGTGTGTATGAAGAGGCGGAGCTCCTGAGTGTGTATGAAGAGGCGGAGCCCCTGAGTGTGTATGAAGAGGCGGAGCTCCGTAGTGTGTATGAAGAGGCAGAGCCCTGAGTGTGTATGAAGAGGGGGAGCTGTGAGTGTGTATGAAGAGGTGGAAATCCTGAGTGTGTATGAAGAGGTGGAGCTCCTGTGTGTGTATGAAGAGGCGGAGCTCCTGAGTGTGTATGAAGAGGCAGAGCCCTGAGTGTGTATGAAGAGGCGGAGCTCCTGAGTGTGTATGAAGAGGCGGAGCCCCTGAGTGTGTATGAAGAGGCGGAGCTCCTGAGTGTGTATGAAGAGGCAGAGCCCTGAGTGTGTATGAAGAGGCGGAGCCCTGAGTGTGTATGAAGAGGTGGAAATCCTGAGTGTGTATGAAGAGGCGGAGCTCCTGAGTGTGTATGAAGAGGTGGAGCTCCTGTGTGTGTATGAAGAGGCGGAGCTCCTGAGTGTGTATGAAGAGGCAGAGCCCTGAGTGTGTATGAAGAGGCGGAGCTCCTGAGTGTGTATGAAGAGGCGGAGCCCCTGAGTGTGTATGAAGAGGCGGAGCTCCTGAGTGTGTATGAAGAGGCAGAGCCCTGAGTGTGTATGAAGAGGGGGAGCTCTGAGTGTGTATGAAGAGGCGGAGCCCTGAGTGTGTATGAAGAGGCGGAGCTCCTGAGTGTGTATGAAGAGGCAGAGCCCTGAGTGTGTATGAAGAGGCGGAGCTCCTGAGTGTGTATGAAGAGGCGGAGCCCCTGAGTGTGTATGAAGAGGCGGAGCTCCTGAGTGTGTATGAAGAGGCAGAGCCCTGAGTGTGTATGAAGAGGGGGAGCTCTGAGTGTGTATGAAGAGGCGGAGCTCTGAGTGTGTATGGAGAGGCGGAGCCCTGAGTGTGTATGAAGAGGCGGAGCTCCTGTGTGTGTATGAAGAGGCGGAGCTCCTGAGTGTGTATGAAGAGGCAGAGCCCTGAGTGTGTATGAAGAGGCGGAGCTCCTGAGTGTGTATGAAGAGGCGGAGCCCCTGAGTGTGTATGAAGAGGCGGAGCTCCTGAGTGTGTATGAAGAGGCGGAGCCCCTGAGTGTGTATGAAGAGGCGGAGCTCCTGAGTGTGTATGAAGAGGCAGAGCCCTGAGTGTGTATGAAGAGGGGGAGCTCTGAGTGTGTATGAAGAGGCGGAGCTCTGAGTGTGTATGGAGAGGCGGAGCCCTGAGTGTGTATGAAGAGGCGGAGCTCCTGCTGGAACAGCGGTCGGAGGAGGAAGCCGAGTCTAGGAGGGAGACTGACAGAAAGCGCAGCAGACTTGCAGGAGTGAGCGAGGAGGATCCATCGGAGGTGAGGAGAGTGTGAAGGATGTTGGTGACTCTGGTAGATGAAAAGCTGGGAGTCATATTGCTCTGGTGAGTGGGGAAGCACTACTAAGGGGCGCCCTCACCATCACGTGTGTAAGAGGTGGAAGAAGGTGTGGCTACACGAGCACCGAGAACTTTCACACCTTATCAACTTTTCATTGATTGGTGGATTTTTAAAAAAAAAAGTTAATTGAAGTAGATGCAAAGTGTAAGCAGTGGACTTGCAGAGAACACTATATTGAGAATTTTTTAAATAAAGCAGAAAACATTATAAGAATAATGAAGTAGGTGTAAAGTGGAAGCAGTGGATCTGCAGGGAACATCATCTTGAGTACAAAGCACTTTATGTTGTATATGAATTTGCACATGGATCAGATTACTTCATTTATTGATAAACACCATAAGATGAATGAAGTAGGTGTAAAGTGGAGGCAGTAGATCTGCAGAGAATATTATTGGGGCCCCTAGCACTTTATATATGAATGTCTCCACATATTTTAGTGTATTTGTGATAATTGATGGGCGGCACACACAATAGGACAGCGCTGTGACACATAATGCTCTTCTAGGTGATAAAGGGAAGACTTACCTTTGTTACAGCAGCAGTCCGGTAGAAGTTATTTCTGGAGGTATTTGAGTTGTTACACATAGCGCAGGTTTTTTTCTATTTATATTGGGGACATAATTGCCCAAATCTGGGGATCAGGAGCCATTTCCACCCTTTACTCTCGGCTGGGGTTCTTTGTATCCATATAACAGATGTTCTACATGACTAAATCTCACATCAATTTTACTGCCAAATCAAAGGGGCCAAAATGTCTCCCCCTCCCCCGAGCAGTAATATATTTCTATCCCCCTTGGTGGGAGTGGAGATGACCCATCTATAAGGATATACAGTACATACACACACAGCACAAGGCCGTGTTCACACTACAAGACGTATCTCGAGGCTGCAGTTCTTCTGTGCTCCACAAGGTGGTGATCTCACTTTTACCCAGACAGGGAGTCTCTATGGAAGACAGGAAGTGATGTCGGGTACACACAGGAAGTTTCGGGAGAGAGGTGAGTCGGGAGGCGGTAGAGAGAAGACGTTGCTGGACGTAGCAGCAGATGAGGTAATAAGATCTTATTTTCTATTTACACCCAGTAACCCCGTCATGTCCGTCCTCTTCCTCCATAGTCACTGTGACGTCTTTTATCTCCAACAGATGATGATACACACATGTATCTTTTTAGCCAGTGCTGCTTTAAATTTAGAGGGTAGTCTGAGAGTTCGTTGACTCAGACTGATTTTTTACTAAATTTGGGCCCCTGTTTCAGCCATGGCTGTACTGTGAGTGACCACTATTGTTATCTGGGGTGCGTTACCAACCCAGTCCAAGGGTTACAGCAGTCAGGTCAAGGTGTTTTTGGTGTTCCCCTTCGGCAGCCAATCAGTGGGGGTTGATTGTCCCGCTGTGCATGCTGGGGAGGAGTACTGAAGGGACAGACGCCATTGGTCCGGGTCGTCGTCGATCCTGGGTCTGACGTCCCACCACCCCCCGTGTGTGGCGCTCCTGGCTGGGGTAGCATGTTCAAGTGTTCCTGGCTTCGGGACCATGTTGGTCCGGAGTTGTGATCTACTAAGTAGGCCCGGTAGTGAGACTAGGTCTACGTTTGCAGAGTGATCCTGTGCTGTCCGTCCTGAGGGAGGAAGCCACTCGATGAAGAACCTGTCTTGGAGAGCACCGAGCAAGAGGCTGGTATCTGAGGAGAGGCCTTGATCTTCATCGAAGGACACACCATTACTGAGAGGCTGAATGAAGGTCGCCTGTCAGTTCTAAGTTCACAAGAAGTTAATAGGAAGAGAACCGGGTGCTGAATCCTGTGTTGAGAGGATTTTGGACCGAACATACCTCCATCTTTGGGAAGGTCTGTGGCAGAGACTTTAACCAAAGTTCAGTGCGTCATTTTGGCTGCTAGGCTAGTGAGAGAGGCCTGTCCGAGTGGCTAGAGTGGCGACGAAAACTACCTTGCTGGAAGCAGGAGGGTTTCCGAACAGAAGTAGATAGATAGATGCAAGCATTACAAGCTCCTCCTCCCAATGTCCCTCCATCCAGAGTCAGAGAATAATATGACATCACACTGACCTCACAGCTCCCCCTCCCAATGTCCCTCCATCCAGAGTCAGAGAATAATATGACATCACACTGACCTCACAGCTCCTCCTCCCATAGTCCCTCCATCCAGAGTCAGAGAATAATATGACATCACACTGACCTCACAGCTCCTCCTCCCAATATCCCTCCATCCAGAATCGGAGAATACTATGACATCACACTGACCTCAAAGCTTCTCCTCCCAATATCCCTCCATCTGGCTTTTTTTTCCTGATGCTCTTAGGATGTTGGTCTTGCGTTGTATGTAATGATGTCAGATAGCCTGCTACAAGCTTTTAACCTGCATAGTGTGGGGGTCCTGTGTGGGTAAATTATTTCCATTCTGAAGTGGGGCTTTAATAAAATGGAAACCTGAATGGTGAGGTGAGGAGGATTCTGGGAATGTCATTTCATTTTTCTATTTGTGTTCATATCCTTATAGTTTTCCTCCTGTGAAGTCTGGAGATCATATGACCATCACATTGCCTCCACCTCCCCCCCTGATAGAATAGAGAAATACAAAGAAGATTCTAGAAGTCACCAGAGAGATGATGGAGGAGAGGTGAGCGGTGCCGGGAATTCTGGGACATTATCCAGTAACAGACAAGGGGTGTGTCTGGATGGTGACTGTATCATTGTGTGTGTCAGGTTCCTATAAGGTGTCAGGATGTCACTGTCTATTTCTCCATGGAGGAGTGGGAGTATTTAGAAGGACACAAGGATCTCTACAAGGACGTCATGATGGACAATCAGCTGCCCCTCACATCACCGGGTAAGAGGAGACTTTATTGTAAAGGAGAGAGCAGTACGGAGGCTCCACCTAGATCCCCTATCATCTTATAAACACATATAGCTGGATTCAGAGAGAGTTAGGCCGGCGTATCAGTGGATACACCGACCTAACTCGGAATCTGCGCCGTCCTAAGTTTAGGTGTATTCTTAAACTGAGATACACTTAAACCTAGCTAAGATACGACAGCCCGCGCCGTTGTATCTTAGGGTGCAATATTTAGGCTGGCCGCTAGGTGGCGCTTCCGTTGAGTTCGGCGTAGAATATGTAAATCACTAGATACGCCTATTCACGAACGTATGTGCGCCCGTCGCAGTAAAGATAAGGTGTTTTCAAGTTATTCCATCAAATAGCTGGACTAGTCAATGTTAAGTATGGCCGTCGTTCCCGTGTCTAAATTTGAAAACTTTAAGTCGTTTGCGTAAGTCGTCCGTGAATAGGGCTGGACGTAATTTACGTTCACGTCTAAACCAATACATCCTTGCGGCATACTTTGGAGCAATGCACACTGGGATATGTACACGGACGGCGCATGCGCCGTTCGTAAAAAACGTCAATCATGTCAGGTCACCCCCCATTAACATAAAACACGCCCCCTCAGCATAATTTAAATTAGGCGTGCTTACGCCGGCCCCATTTACGCTACACCGCCGTAAGTTAGGAGGCAATTACTTTGTGAATACAGTACTTGCTTCTCTGACTTAAGGCGGTGTAGCGTAAATACGATACGCTACGCCGCCTTAAAGTTGCGGCGGCGTCTCTGAATCCAGCTAATAGAAACAACGTATTCAGTCAGTGTGTGTGTTTCCTACAGATGGATCCAGTAATGGGAACCCACCAGAGAGATGTCCCCGTCCTCTGTATTCCCGGGATTCCACACAGGAAGGTCACACCATCCCCCACCATCATCAGGTAGATGAGGAACAATCACTGATAGTATCATTAGGATCTGTACATTATCTGCATTGTTACCATTGATGTCATTTTTATTCTATATTCAGAGTGGAAACCTGAGAGATTTTAAAGTTGAGGTTAAAGAAGAGATAAAAGAGGAGGATGATGAGGATGGGGTGATGGAGGAGTCTGAATTTCTAAAAGAACACAAAGATCTGTACCGGGACACCATGGTGGAGTCATCCAGCTACAGAAACCCCCCAGAGAGATGTCCCCGTCCTCTGTATTCCCGGGATTCCACACAGGAAGGTCATACCATCCCCCACCATCATCAGGTAGATGAGGAGCAATTATTGGTAGTTCTGATTTATACACAGCATGTTTGTCACAATGAATGTTTTATTATATATTCAGAGTGAAAGCCTTGAGGATTATAATATTGTTGTTAAAGAAGAGTATAAAGAGGAGGATGAGGAGTATGGAGTGATGGAGGAGTTTTCAGAAGAACACAAGGATATGATGGAGCCACCTAATACCAGGAACCCACCAGAGAGATGTCCCCGTCCTCTGTATTCCCGGGATTCCACACAGGAAGGTCACACCATCCCTCACCATTACAAGGTTGGTGGGACGGAGCATCTAGAACATTGGATTTTTTATGTGACCTTTTAGTTTTCGGATGATATTTACTCAAATTTTCTTGGTTTAGAGTGGAGATCCAATCGATATAGAATTTGAGGTGAAATCAGAAGAAGAAGAAGAGACGTATGTGAGGGATGATCAGCAGTCTATGGAGGAGGATGGAATAACGGAGACATTTATAGAGGAGGACACTCCTACAGAGATCAGCACAGGTGGGTCATTAACACTAAATCCATTCCTCCACCCATACTGCTCACTGATTGGTCCAGAGTAGGGCGGGGACTGGGTGATATAAGCCTGTAATACCCTGGTCACTTTCCTGAGCTGTGTTCCCCGTCCTGTATTCCTGTATTTCTCTCGGAAAATTTTCCTTCTCTGTGCTGCAGACACAATTTATGTATCTACTGGATTTATGGAGATTCTGGGGTTCAAGTAGAAGAAATTAGGATTTTTACCATAGGTGTTACTCAACCTCTGCACCTGGGGTATATACTCTGAGTCCTCTGCCCCATACCTGGGTCTAGGAAGATCTCTGACAGAACAATTCTCCAAGGATTACTTGCTGGCTGTGCCGGGTGGAGGGATAGGTCCAGGGCTGCTGATAAGCCAGTACAGCTGGCCCTGTTGTACCGGGCCCGGCAATCTGGACGGAGAAGTCTTTCAGCCAGCATCCCTGAATACCAATATTATGAGTCCCGCCCCTTACACTGTATAATTGATATTGTTCAATCACCTGTGTCCAGTCTAAGGCACACCACCCCCATCATCTCCGGTCTCCTCCCGACATCTTCATGCTCCTCTGAGCACTGACTGCATCCATAGTACCGGGGAGCCAGGCACATGTGGTGGGTAAGGAGGCAGATGTCAGAAGCACCCTTACATAGCTCCCAGCTGTCCCTGATTTCGAGGGACTGTCCCTGATTTGGAGCAATGTCCCTCTTTCCCCCTGATGTGTCCCTCATTTTGGTCTGATCTATATAGATGTATATAAAATGCACTTTTTATCTTTCAAAAAGTGTTTCCCAGTGCTAAATCTTTCATCCAATCTCTAAATTGCTGCATTTGTACATTTTAAAAGTCAATATAAAGGAATAGTAGTGGTAAAAAAAAGCACTTTTTGATTTAATTAACATTTTTTTGTGGGGTAATTCTCCTTTAAGGGGGTGTTGCAGGGGGTGTGTCCTATACCTACATGTGTTTGCTAGTAGGTGTCCCTCATTCCCATCTCAAAATGTTGGGAGGTATGCCCTTATTGGATACAGGCCTGCAGAGCCGTGTTGTAATGTAATCTCTGATTGGCAGAGTGTGTAGTTAGCAGGGCAGTGTGTTGAAGCAGCTGTACACAGCGAGTTCAAGGTGAGCTCGGGGGAAGGCAGCTCTTGTTAGGAAATATGGCCCCAGTGTTTCCTACAGCAAGTCCGGCCCGGGAACATTCCCTCGCATACACATGGTAAGGAAATTTGGTGGCCATGAGGCCCTGTAAGTTCAAGGCCAGAGGCGACTGCCTAATTTGCCTAATTAGAGATCTGCCTTTGTAAATAAGGAAGTGCAGTACTTTTTGTGTTAGGAAGACAATAACCCAATGATGGTGGTCTTCGGGACCAGTCCAGCCTTCATCTTGGTTGTTCTCCCCCATCCTCACTCTCTGACCTCTGGTGGGGCTCAGCTCCGCTATTTTTCATGACTAAATCATGGACTAAATAAGGAAGTGCAGTACTTCTTGTGTTGAGAAGATGACAATGAGTGATAGAGGGGGTGGGAACACTTGTCCTATAATCCCCTCATCACTGTCACTAATATAAAAGACAGTTCATGTTGTTTCCTCACTCTCTGACTAAGGTCCATGAATAAAGAAATTAACTGGTAGGAGATCAGAGGACCCATTTACTAGTTACCTTGAGGGGGGAATTGTAAGATCCTCAGAGACAAAGCTGCCTGATGTGGGCGGAGTCCTGGTTTAGGGGAACCAATCAGCTCATGTCTAGTAATAATCTTTTTATTTCTATTTTAGTAGATGGACGGGAGATGAGAAAAACCTCAGAGGATTGTCTCACTTTGTCTCCAGACTGTAAAGTAGAAGATGAGGACATCACACAGTATAGTCCAGGAGAAAACCCGACTACCTCAAATGTCCATCCGGCACCACAGATTGTAGATGGACCATCATATTCCTCTTATCCTGAGGAACCTCAGACTGTGCGGGACGGTGCCGGACCATCGTATTCCACTTATCCTGAGGAACCTCAGACTGTGCGGGACGGTGCCGGACCATCGTATTCCTCTTATCCTGAGGAACCTCAGACTGTGAGGGACAGTGTTGTCCTTCCAACAGTGAAGAGGTTTTCCTGTACTGAGTGCGGGAAGGGTTTCCATTTTAAATCTGGTTTTAATCGGCACAAAATAATTCACACAGGAGAGAAGCCGTATTCCTGTCCTGAGTGTGGGAAATGTTTTGTACAAAAATCAGATCTTGCAACACATCTAAGGACTCACACGGGGGAAAAACCGTACTCCTGTTCTGAGTGCGGGAAATGTTTTTCGGACAAGTCTTTTTATCACACACATCAAAGAATGCACAAAGGTGAGAAGCCGTATTCCTGTCTTGAGTGTGGGAAATGTTTTGTAGTAAAAGGACAACTTGTCACACATCAGACATCTCACACTGGGGAGAAGCCTTATTCATGTCCTGAGTGTGGGAAATGTTTTTCAGGTAGGTCTAGCCTTTCCAGGCATCAGAGACAGCACATGGGTAAAAATACACATTCCTGTTCTGAGTGTGGGAAATGTTTTGTACAAAAAGCAACCCTTGTTACACATCAGAGGTCTCACACTGGGGAGAAGCCGTATTCATGTCCTGAGTGTGAAAAATGTTTTTCACAGAAGATCCATCTTTACAAACATCAGAGATCTCACACAGGGGAGAAGCCTTATTCCTGTCCTGAGTGCGGAAAATGTTTTTCAGATAAGTCCAGTCTTTCCATACATCAGAGAGCTCACATGGGGGTGAAGCCGTATTCCTGTCCTGAGTGTGGGAAATGTTTTTCAAAGAAGTCCAGTCTTTACATACATCAGAGATCTCACACGGGAGAGAAGCCGTATTCCTGTCCTGAGTGCGAGAAATGTTTTTCACAAAAGTCTGATCTTAATAGACATCAGAGATCTCACACGGGAGAGAAGCCGTATTCCTGTTCTGAGTGCGGGAAATGTTTTTCACAGAAGTCCCATCTTTACACACATCAGAGATCACACACAAGGGAGAAGCCACTTTCCTGTCCTGAGTGAAGTCCTATCTTCCTGTACATCAGGGATCCCACACAACCCTTGAGGTGTATTAGTGCCAAATTTCAAAGCAAAAAACGGCACGAGTTCCCCTCCAGGTGCATACCAGGCTCTTAGGCTTGGTCTGGAACGTAAGGGGGTTAACCCCGCGCCGAAAACCAGCGCGGGGTTCCCCCCAGATCCATACCAAGCCCTTATCCCAAGCACGCAGTCTGGCCGGACAGGAATGGGGGTGGGGACGAGCGAGCGCCCCCCCCACTCCTGAGCCGTACCAGACCGCATGCCCTCAACATGGGGGAGTGTGTGCTTTGGGGGAGGGGGGCACTGCCCCCCCACCCCAAAGCACTCTTGTTCCCATGTCGATAGGGACAAGAGCCTCTTCCCGACAACCCTAGCCGTTGGTTGTCGGGGTATGCGGGGGGGGGGTATCAGAATCTGAGAGCCCCTTTAATAAGGGGGCCCCCAGATGCCGGCCCCCCACCCTATGTGAATGAGTATGGGGTACATCGTACCCCTACCATTCACCTGGGGGAAAATGTAAAGTAAAAAAAAACACACCACACAGATTTTTTAAATAATTTATTAGTCAGCTCCGGGGCCCCCCCTTTCTTTTTTCAGCTCTTTTAGAAGGGGGGTGTCTTCTCTCCCGATCTTCCGCTGGGGCCCTGGGCTTCGCCGATTTCTGCCGGGGGAGGGCGCCATCCCTCGGTCTTATCCGGTGCCTTCCGCCGGGGCCCCCCAACCCATTTAAGCTCTTTTACATTAGGGGGGGGGCATCCGGACTTCGGCGACTTCTGCCAGGGGATGACGCCTATCCCCCGGTCTTTCCGGTGCCTTCCGCCAGGGCTCCGGTCTTGTTCCTCGTCTTCTGCCGGGGGTGCGCCAACTCCCCGGTCTTTTCTCTGCTGTCTTGGCGTTCCCTCTTCTGCCTGTATCCCCCGCGGAGCCAGGGCTTTCTTCTCTGTTCCCTCTTCTGCCTGTCTCCTCCACAGAGCCCAGGGCTTTCTTTCCGCTTTCTTCTCTGTTCCCTCTTCTGCCTGTCTCCTCCGGGGGACAGGGCTTTCTTCTCTGTTCCCTCTTCTGCCTGGCTCCTCCGCGGGGGGCATGGCTTCTCTCCGCTATCTTCTTCCTTCTCTTCCATTCGATGTTGACACAACGAGGTCCCGCGCTGAAATGCCGCCTGAGCGGTGGGCATTGACTTATATAGGGCAATGCCACCATGTGACCTCAACCCATGTGACATCACATTCCCTGGGCATGATGGGGAATGTGATGTCACATAGGTTGAGGTCACATGGTGGCATTGCCCTATATAAGTCAATGCCCACCACTCAGACGGCATTTCAGCGCCAGACCTCGTCGTGTCAACATCGAATGGAAGAGAAGGGAGAAGAAAGTGGAAAGAAAGCCCTGTCCCCCGGAGGAGCCAGGCAGAAGAGGGAACAGAGAAGAAAGCGGAAAGAAAGCCCTGGCTCCGCGGGGGAGACAGGCAGAAGAGGGAACAGAGAAGAAAGCGGAAAGAAAGCCCTGGCTCCGCGGGGGAGACAGGCAGAAGAGGGTACGCCAAGACAGCAGAGAAAAGACCTGGGATTTGGCGCACCCCCGGCAGAAAACGAGGAAGAAGACCGGGGCCCTCCCCCGGCAGAAGTCGCCAAAGTCCGGATGCCCCCCCCCCTAATGTAAAAGCTTAAATGGGTTGGGGGGCCCCGGCGGAAGGCACCGGATAAGACCGAGGGATGGCGCCCTCCCCCGGCAGAAATCGGCGAAGCCCAGGGCCCCGGCGGAAGATCGGGAGAGAAGACACCCCCCTTCTAAAAGAGCTTAAAGAAGAAAGGGGGGGCCCCGGAGCTGACTAATAAATTATTTTAAAAATCTGTGTGGTGTGTTTTTTTTTACTTTACATTTTCCCCCAGGTAAATGGGTAGGGGTATGATGTACTCTCAGATTCTGATAAACCCCCGCCCGCATACCCCGACAACCAACGGCTAGGGTTGTCGGGAAGAGGCTCTTGTCCCTATCGACATGGGGACAAGAGTGCTTTGAGTCCTCAAAGCACACACTCCCCCATGTCGAGGGCATGCGGTCTGGTACGGCTCAGGAGGGGGGGGCGCTCCCTCGTCCCCACCCCCATTCCTGTCTGGGCCAAACTGCGTGCCTGGGATGGGGGATTGGTCACATTCCAGACCAAGCCGAAGAGCCTAACGTACCCCTGGAGGGGGACCCGCGCCGGTTTCTTGTTTGAAATTTGGCACAGAGTTCCCCTTTATCCTGGTCCTGTCAGGGGGGGAAATGCCTGATCGTCTGTTCATACAATGTATGAACAGCGATCTGTCATTTCCCCTAGTCAGTCCCACCCCCCTTAAGTTAGAACACACCCAGGGAACATAATTAACCCCTCCCTCACCCCTAGTGTTAACCCCTTTCCTTGCCAGTGACATTTTTATAGTAAGCAATGCATTTTTAGAACATTGGTTGCTAGAAAAATGCCAATGGTCCCAAAAATGTGTCCGCCATAATGTCGCAGTACCAATAAAAATAGCTGATCACCGCCATTACTAGTAAAAAAAAAATATTAATAAAAATGCCATAAAACTAACCCCTATTTTATAGACGCTATAAGTTTTGCGCAAACCAATCAAACGCTTATTGCGATTTTTTGGAACCAAAAATATGTCGAAGAATACGTATCGGCCTAAACTGAGGGAAAAAAATATTCTTTTTAGATAATTTTGGGGATATTTATTATAGCAAACAGTAAAAATGATTTTTTTTTGTAAAAAAAAAAATGTCGCTCTATTTTTGTTTATAGCAAAAAAAAAGAAAAAACGCAGAGGTGATCAAATACCACAAAAAAAAATCTATTTGCGGGAAAAAAAAGGACGCCAATTTTGATTGGGAACCACGTCGCACGACCGCGCAATTGTCAGTTAAAACGACGCAGTGCCGAATCACAAAAACTGGCCCGGTCATTGACCAGTAATATGGTCTGGGGCTCAAGTGGTTAAAAAATAACAAAACACTAAAGTTAGCCCAATTTTTGGCGATAATGTGAAAGTCGATGTAACACCGAGTAAATAGATACCTAACATGTCACGCTTTACTATTACAAACACTCATGGAATGGCGCCTGTGATGCAATTGCCTATATGTCTCATTGTAATTCTCCCTGCTTGTTTGATGCTGTGTTAGAGGTAGAAAGTCATTTAGTGTGTGATTCGGTCCTCTGCTAAACAGCCTGTTGAAGTGCTAATGTCCCCTCACTATTCTAAAGGTTAATTGGTCTATTGTGTTGTGTGAAGGAGATCTGTGTTTACCCTTAAAAGATGTGTATTGTATCATCAGGCTAAATGATTAGATAAGTGGCATGTTAATTATTCTGATTGCTTCATTGTAATAATTAACCCCACTGATGTCAGTATCTAAAGAAATGTGTCTGGCAGGTTCGGTGCCAGAGGATCTAGAGACTAATTAGTTCAAGGAGAGATCATTGTTTCCAAGGATCTGTATTGAAGACCCCCCACTGTGTGAGGGGGGGCGGAGATTGTCATTAACAGCTTGTAACCTGCATATAACCAGCTGAATGCTGGCATTAAAGTGTGTTGTTCCAGCAGTAAGCTTGGCATGTGTGGCTTATTGGGGCGATTCCAGGAATATCCCTCCTCGTGGAATATTGGGGTGATTATATTTATGGGAAGAAGGGAAGACTTTGACGGGGATATCATACCAATACCGTCACAAATGGTTGGCAGCAGCGGGATTTTCCCTTCTACTCTCCTTTACACCTGGAGTCCAAGCAGACACTGGAAGAACTACTGGAAGTTTGTGGAAGGATTGCTAGCAACAAAACCAAGCGGGTCATCATAGCAGAATTAATGGAGCTAGACCAGGAGGACGGGATTGCAGCAACGCCAGCAGTACAAGAGATGGAGACACCAGTGATTCAGGAAGAGGAATCGCCAGCCAACAAGCTAATGAGAGAGAAGCTAGCATGGTTCGGTCCGAACCCAACGCCGGATGTGGTGCTGAAAGTGATGGACCTGTTAGTAAACGCAGAGCTACAGTTAAAACTGGCAGCAGTCCAACAAGCAGCCGCACATTCTCCAAACAGTGAGTACAGCACAGCAGACACAAGGAAGATTCCGTTTAGCGCTTTTAAAGCTTTTGATGAAAAGGACTGTGAGATTGATAACTACCTGGCAGATTTTGAGCGACAATGTAACCTGCACCGAATAGCTAGAGGAGAGTGGGTTGCAATATTGTCAGGCAAACTGTCAGGCAAAGCTTCTGATGCTTTCCGGACCGTGCCAGATCAGGATATCCATAGCTACGCCAGGGTTAAAGAAGCACTCCTGGCTCGTTATGCAGTAACCCCAGAGTCCCACCGACAGAAGTTCAGGGACTCACGCAAAACCACGGAAGACTCTTACGCGGAATGGGCATGCCAGTTATCCCTGTCGGCCTCTAACTGGGTTAACAGCAGCCAGGCCACCACCGCAGAGGACATTTTGCAACTAATGCTCCTGGAGCAATTTTACAATCACATCCAGACGGATGTCAAAGATTGGGTGAGATATCGCAGGCCCATGACTCTACCAGAGGCCGCGAAGTTGGCGGATGAATATGCGGATACTCGCAAGACAAACCAGGTCACACCACGGGTACAACCTCCACGACCAACGGCGCCCTCACACCCACCAGCCGCTAGATACCAACCTCCTAACAGACCGATGACATCTAGCCCTCGCTATCCACGCCAGGAGGACAACGAACAACGCTGCTTCCGGTGCAAACAGCTGGGTCACTTCAAGCAGAATTGCCCCCTTAATGACAACACCAGGTCAAATTGGTCTCAACCTGGGTACCGCCCACCAGCAGCAGCCCATTGTGTAGACTCGGCTTGGGATCTCCAGGAGCTGGGTCCGGAAGAACCATTGGACACCCTTTACGAAGTCCTCACGGTACAATCTGGTATTACGGACAACAGGGAACACCATTGTCAGCTGGTCATGGGTGACAGCCATGAGCCAGAGGGGCCCTGGAGGGAGCTGGGCAGAAAGAGGCACCGCCGGCCACCCTCCAAGAAGAAGAGGTCCTGGAAGCCGTATAACAAGCTGACCTGGGAGGAGAAGAAGCGACTGGAGGAGAGGGAGTCGCAGCGGGCGTCCCAGATGCGGGCCGAGATGTTCGCCAAGGGCCCACCGGTGGCCCCTTACAACACCACCCAGTTCCTGATGATGAAGGACCACGTGGAGAGCCTGCAGGACATGAGCAAGCAGGATCTGATCCGTGAGTACATAGAGCTGGAGGAGTGCATAAGCCGCATGGAGGAGGAGAACAACCACCTGAGGTCACAGCGGGCTGACCCCCCCAGGCTCCATGAACTGGAGATGGAGCTGGAGAAGCTCAAAGAGGAGAACCGGCGGCTGCGGAGGGAGCAGAGGGTGGCTGACCCTATGGGGCACTGATTCCCCCCCCCCCCCCCGGACTGAGCACCAGTGCTACAGCCTTTCAACAAATATAACTTTTTCTTTTTATGAATCTCCTGTGATTGTCACTTCAGAGCCATAACCTGCCCCCTCCCATAGCGGGACACCTAGACGGCGGCGCACAGACCCATTCGCCGTCTTCACACTGACTTCTGGTGACTCTGCAGATTGCACAAAGACTTGGGGACTGACCGGCGTGTGATCTGACGACCCGGTGGCATACCTGAGTCTGAAACAGTTGCCAAGGGAGGTCAGTCACGCCAAACGGAGTTAACCTCGGACTAAAAGCTCTGAACCCGTCAACCCTACTGGACCAGGGAAGGTCCAACCGGGTTTGCCGGAGCAGGGAGAAAAAGGGGGGGCCATTGTGATGCAATTGCCTATATGTCTCATTGTAATTCTCCCTGCTTGTTTGATGCGGTAGAAAGTCATTTAGTGTGTGATTCGGTCCTCTGCTAAACAGCCTGTTGAAGTGCTAATGTCCCCTCACTATTCTAAAGGTTAATTGGTCTATTGTGTTGTGTGAAGGAGATCTGTGTTTACCCTTAAAAGATGTGTATTGTATCATCAGGCTAAATGATTAGATAAGTGGCATGTTAATTATTCTGATTGCTTCATTGTACTAATTAACCCCACTGATGTCAGTATCTAAAGAAATGTGTCTGGCAGGTTCAGTGCCAGAGGGTCTAGAGACTGATTAGTTCAAGGAGAGATCATTGTTTCCAAGGATCTGTATTGAAGACCCACCACTGTGTGAGGGGGGGCGGAGATTGTCATTAACAGCTTGTAACCTGCATATAACCAGCTGAATGCTGGCATTAAAGTGTGTTGTTCCAGCAGTAAGCTTGGCATGTGTGGCTTATTGGGGCGATTCCAGGAATATCCCTCCTCGTGGAATATTGGGGTGATTATCTTTATGGGAAGAAGGGAAGACTTTGACGGGGATATCATACCAATACCGTCACAGCGCCAAACTTCAGTACTTTAAAATCCCCATAGGCGACTTTTTTTCCAGGTTACCAGTTTATAGTTACAGAGAAGGTCTAGTGCTAAAAGTATTACTCTCGCTCTAACGCACGCGTCAATACCTCACATGTGTGGTTTGAACGGTGTTTACATGTGAGGTATTGACGCGTGCATTAGAGTGAGAGCAATACTTTTAGCACTAGACCTCCTCTGTAACTCTAAACTGTTAACCTGAAAAAAAAAATGTGCGTGTTCGCTTTAGACTGGGAGCTACTAGGGACAGGGGCGTTTTAATTATTATTATTTATTTTTGTTACGTAATAATTCACTAAGACCTCCCCTTCAGCCTGGAAAGCATGAGTTCAGGGGGAAAAAAAACACAGCTCTAATGCTTTCAGCAGCCATTGCAGCTTTGTTCCTGCATGTGAGATGAACTGAGCCTGCTCAGACACTTAGAAATGTTTTACTTTCTTTTTGTGGATGAAAATCACTTGGATGTCTCTGAGCATGCTCATAGAGCGTGGGTGGGTTAGTAATTTAAGGACATCCTTATCAGGTGTAACCACTTACAAGTTCACCCAAACTAGAGACTGAAATTTGTTCATGTGATTTCAATTGCTTCATTACTAGCACACAAGCACACATGTTATAAAAAGCGTGGATAGAGCAGTCCTCAGCTGCCCTGAGAGGGGCAGGCTGGCAGGAATGCTGTTGCTAAACAGAAATGTGTTTTGGAGCATGTTTATTTTTATTTTGCCAATGTTTTTTGTTTATTTTTAAATGATGTTCAATTGTATGTATTTGTCTCTGCTGCCTTATTTTGAAAAATATTTCTGAAGATGTTGGGACGGTTAACCTATGTTTAATTTGATTTTTTAAATTTATTTATGTTTGTGTGTGTGTGTTTTTGTTTGTTTGTCTTTTTTGCTTTCCTTGTTTTGTTGACCAATAAAAATTACTTTCAAATTTTGAAGTTTGTTTTTTGTTACTTTTTCATGCTACAGATTTTGACAGCTGCAGCTGAAATAGGTTTGGGCCTAACAAATTAGGTGTGATTTTTCTCTAAGCTTCTTTCCTGGTGTGTAATCATGAAATGTTTGCCATGTTTATTCTCCATGACTTTAAAGACAAAGTGGTAAGTATTTTCTTTCTCCCCCTAGCTGCAGCCTGGTAATAACATTGCTAGGAGGTCTATTCATTTATCTGCTCCATACTTCCCATCTTTATATAAACGTCTCCTGACATTTAGGGGTCTATTCATAAAATATGTGCATAGCAATTCCCCCGGGGAAAGTCCATGTGTCGAAATGCCGCCTCGGGTATGCAAATTAGCACTTACGGAGATCCACAAAGCTTTTCAGCTTCGTTTTTTCTCCGTAAGTTTTATTTTCCATACGCAAAATTAGGGCTGCTTTTACAAGGTGTAAAGTTAGTACACCATGTAAAAGCAGACCCTTCTGTCCAGCGACGCAATTTTTATTTTATTTTTTCCCGCCGTATCTTTTTTTTTTTCCGACGCAACTTTATTGACCCGACGTGATCCACAAAGCACGGCGTAACGTAATTTCGCGCTATGCACGTCGGCAAAATGACGTCACGAGCATGCGCAGTACGGCCGGCGCGGGAGCGCGCCTCATTTAAATGGGAATCGCCCCCATTTGAAGAGGAACGCCTTGCGCCGGCGGAATTTAAGTTACACAGCCCAAAATTTCTAGGTAAGTGCTTTGTGGATCGGGCACTTAGGTAGAAATTTTAAGGCAGTGTAACTTAAATGGAAAAAAATAAGTTACGCCGGATCTTTGTGGATTTGGCCCTAAATTTACAAAATAGCGCCTACTCAACAGGCGCTACATATGAGATTGTGAAGATTTCTATCCTATTTACTAAGAAGCTGAAGAAGATGTCCATGATGTAGATGAGGGTTACATATAGTATGAGCAGCATCACCCTTCTCTCTGTCACCAAGACCTAGTCTGGCAATGCTCAGAATAATACCAATTAGTCTCTGACCAATCTCACGGTTTGGATGGAATTTCTCCTTATATCAGTGGTCAGTGTAGTGATCCCTTACATTGGTGACCAATGGGAGAAGGACCATCCAATATGTCATCAGTGGGAAGACTGCCCTCCTTACAGATCATTGATGTCAGTTGTTACTGAGAGACAGAAATTGTCCATTGCTCAAGGAACCCCTAGAACCCTTTGGAGGAACCCTGGCTGAGAAAGGCTGGACTAGTCAGTAATATATTTTCCTCCCCCTTGGTGGGAGTGGAGATGACCCATCTATAAGGATATACAGTACATACACACACAGCACAAGGCCGTGTTCAGACTATGGTGTCCTTTTATGAAAGTGAGATCAGCGGTGATCCTCATTCTCACCGCTGATCTCAGGTCATACGGGGGGGGGGGCAGGGTGGAAATCTCCCCCCGGGTTGGTGACACGATGCACAGCCACCGGCCGCCACTACCAAATGCTGTTTTTACAGAGCAGGAATATGCCTGCTGGAGCTCTGTTATCACAGGTCACTGCCCCCGCTCACCTCCCACTGTGCAGCCGTGCCTGTGTCAGCTCCGAGGTAGATGGCTGCAGAGCTATGTCTCGTCTCACACATAGCTCAGCCTCAGCGCACACCAGCACTGACATCCCCTTCTCTCTCTGCAAAGACACGAGGAGAGATAGAGCTCATATGCTCCTCCTTCTTCTGAGTCTGCCCTGCCCACACTCCCCGGGCATGTGTGGGCACTGGACAGGAAGTTTGAACCCAAAAAAGCATCAAACCTCCATCCTGGTAAGCTCACCCTCTCTAGTCTCTCCTGCCTCTCCTGGCTACCAGTGTATAAAAAAGGGTGCTCTGACTCTGATGTAAGGGGGGCCTCTGTGCAGACTCTGATGTAAGGGGGGCCTCTGTGCGGACTCTGATGTAAGGGGGGCCTCTGTGCAGAGTCTGATGTAAGGGGGGCATCTGTGCGGACTCTGATGTAAGGGGGGCCTTTGTGCGGACTCTGATGTAAGGGGGGCCTCTGTGCGGACTCTGATGTAAGGGGGGCCTCTGTGCGGACTCTGATGTAAGGGGGGCCACTGTGCAGACTCTGATGTAAGGGGGGCCTCTGTGCAGACTGTTGTGATCATGAAAAATCTTATACTGTTTTCCTCAATCCATAACTTTTCCACGCTCTATGGGCCACTTGACTGGACTTGCCCCCCAGGCCTAAGGCTGCCAGCCCTCCCCTGGGTCATACACAGTTTATGAAGCTGAGGTAATCAGCGGAGAACATGTTCTCTGCACTGATTATCTCAGCACAGTGAGAATCTGTAACTGACTGTCACAGAAACGGAAAGCAGTTTATGAAGGTGCGATCTCAGCACCTCACTGGCGATCTGTGACAGAATTCTCACTTTCTGATTCTCCATCTCAGAGGTGGAGAATCCGAGAGAGAAGCCGAAGCTGGCTGAGTATTGTGGAGGAAGAAGGAAGTCTTTTGTCTTCCATGCTTCACACACAAGCAGCTATACAGTCAGATCCCATCTTCCCCCCCAATACACCCCCCAAAATGAGCAGGTTAGGAATTTATAGTGTATGTATATGTGTATATACACATCATCATATAGCATATATATATGTGTGTGTGTTTATTTCTATGTGTATATATATATATATATATGCAGTATATATTAGTCTACCTGCATTAAAATGTTTAAATGCTATTTAAGTCATTTTTATATAATTTTTTATTTATTAGTAAAAAAAAATTGTAATCCCTAAAATATGGTTTAACCCATGGACTGTTCTATTACAGTTATACAAGGTTTATATTTGTATACTTTATTAAAAAAAATGTAATGATTATAAATGTATTTTTCATTGATATGAATGGTGTATAGCTGCATTACATATGTGGGATTCCATTCATTTACTATACACCATTCACATGTAAATAGGCACATGTATGAGCTTTAAATATTGAAAAAAACAATGTTTTTTAATAATTAGGTTAATGTATATTGTTTGGTGGGAATGTAACTTTATTTAGCCATGATTAAGCACTAGCTGTAAGTGCGAAACGCGTCGGCTATCCTGTATTCTGTTGGTTGCAGTGACTGTGTGTGTACAGTTGAATATTAAAGACAACTTTTTTAAGTATTTTGGAGTGCGGCCATCCAGTTTTTGTTCCTCATTTTTTGCTATTAATGTAACTTTATTATTTTATTAATATGTGGTGTATAATGTGTGCTGATTCGTGTTCAACTTTTTCTGTATTTTTCACTTCCTCATACTGTAATCCCGCTACATCACGCGAGATTACAGTGAGAGAAGCAGTTCCCAGGAGTTTCCAGTCGTTTTGTAGATCGCTCCTCATCTCAACATGAGAATCGATCTACAAAGCTTCATAAACAGGCACTCAGAGGAGAGCGATCTCCCCTGAGAATGCCTGAGAGCTGAATAGCGGTATTTTACCGCACTTTCATAAAAGGACACCTATGAGACGTTTCTCTGGGATGCAGTTCCTCTGATCTCCACAAGATGGTGATCTCACTTCTACCATAGAGAGAAGAAGTCTCTATGGAAGACAGGAAATGATGTCAGGGACAGACAGGAAGTTCCGGGTGAGAGGTGAGTCGGGAGGAAGTAGTGAGGAGACATCTTTGGAATCGGCAGCAGAGGAGGTAATAAGATCTTATTTTCTATTTACACCCAGTAACCCCGTCATGTCCGTCCTCTTCCTCCATAGTCACTGTGACGTCTTTTATCTCCAGCAGATGATGATACACACATATATAGTGTGGAAACCTAGACTAATCCCTTCAGGGTCAGAACATTCCCCCACTTACATGGCCGGAACATTCTCTTCATTTCAGTTTAGTTCACATCACGATTTTTACATCCGATAATCGGACCGTTAAATCGGATGGAATCGTATATGACAAAATCGTATGTAATCTGATCAGTCATACGATTTAGATTGACCACAATATAAAAAAAATCGGACACGATTTAATACTATTTCAAATCAGGACCAAAAATCGTGGTCAAACACGATTTTTGATGCGATTTTAAATCGTATCAAAACGGATGCGGATCAAATCTGATGCACTTGGGGACCTACATTAATGAATGGAAGTGAATGGATACGTTTTGCCATACAGATTTGTACGATTTCAAACCTAAAATCGTGAGAACAAGTAGGATGATAAAATCGTGGTGTGAATGCACCCTTATACTAACAGATTATACGATAATACGTTTTTTTTTTTTTTAAGAGGTGAACTTATGATACTTGTTATTGATTTTATATTCTTTATGGAGGAGGAAATAACTATTCCTGATGTCTGTGAAGGTTCAGCACAAGGGATGTGTCTGGATGATGACTTTATCTTTGTAAGTATCATGTGATGTCACTGTCTATTTCCCTATGTAGGAGTATTTAGAAGGACACAAGGATCTCTACAAGGACGTCATGATGGACAATCAGCCGCCCCTCACATCACCGGGTAAGAGGAGACTTTAATGTACAGGAGAGAGCAGTACGGAGGCTCCACCTAGATCCCCCATCATCTGATAAACACATAGAAACAATGTATTCAGTCAGTGTGTGTGTTTCCTACAGATGGATCCAGTAATGGGAACCCACCAGAGAGATGTCCCCGTCCTCTGTATTCCCGGGATTCCACACAGGAAGGTCACACCATCCCCCACCATCATCAGGTAGATGAGGAACAATCACTGATCGTATCATTAGGATCTGTACATTATCTGCATTGTTACCATTCATGTCATTTTTATTCTATATTCAGAGTGGAAACCTGAGAGATCCTAAAGTTGAGGTTAAAGAAGAGATAAAGGAGGAGGATGATGAGGATGTGGTGATGAAGGAAGAACACACCATCCCCCACCATCATCAGGTAGATGAGGAACAATTATTGGGGGTTATGATTTATACACAAACATGTTAATTATAATGAATGTTTTATTTTATATTCAGAGTGGAAACCTCGGAGATGATAATATTGATATTAAAGAAGAGTATAAAGAGGAGGATGAGGAGTATGGAGTGATGGAGGAGTTTTCAGAAGGACACAAGGATATGATGGGGCCACCTAATACCAGGAACCCACCAGAGAGATGTCCCCGTCCTCTGTATTCCCGGGATTCCACACAGGAAGGTCACACCATCCCTCACTGTTACAAGGTCGGTGGGACGGAACATCTAAAACATGGACTGGTGGAGATGATGTGTGGATTTTGTATGTAAGTTTATATCTTACAGATGATATTCTCTCTCATTCTCTTGGTTTAGAGTGGAGATCCAATCGATATAGAATTTGAGGTGAAATCAGAAGAAGAAGAAGAGACGTGTGTGAGGGATGATCAGCAGTCTATGGAGAAGGATGGAATTACGGGGACATTTATAGAGGAGGACACTCCTACAGAGATCAGCACAGGTGGGTCATTAACACTAAATCCATTCCTCCACCCATACTGCTCACTGATTGGTCCAGAGTAGGGCGGGGACTGGGTGATATCGGCCTGTAATCCCCTGGTCACTTTCCTGAGCTGTGTTCCCCGTCCTGTATTCCTGTATCTTCCTTCTCTGTGCTGCAGACACAATTTATGTCTCTAGACTGGATTTATGGAGATTCTGAGGATCAGCTGGCAGCAAAATGTTCATTTTCACCATAGGGTTTGCTTGACCTAGACACCTGGGGTATGTACCTTGGGTCTACTGCCCCATGCCCGGGTCTAGTGAAATCTCTGACAGAACAATTCTGCCGGGTAACTTGCTCTGTTATTTGCTGGCTGTGTCCCGGGTGGAGGGATATGTCTGTATAGTCACTGAGTGCAGTCTCAGGAGATGGGAGGCAGCGGTGTGGGATCTCTGCAACTTGTCTCCAGTAATCATTTCATCCGCCACTGATTACTGAATGCCAATATCATGAGTCCTAACCCATCACTATATACTCTGTTGTACATTACATACTCCTGACCCCTGCACTATATACTCTATGTTGTACATTACATACTCCTGACCCCTGCACTATATACTCTGTTGTACATTACATACTCTTTATTATCTCTGAACAAGAACGGTTGGAGAGCCGGTTTAGGGCCAGGACACATTTGAGTAGATGCAATGACAATTGGCAGACTCCGAGACTTTTATGGGTAGACTGCTATACAGTGGAAGGCCTCCAGCCGGACACCACTTCTGTATAGGTAGGACCGCTGTCTCCTATGGTAACAAATCTTGTTACAGTCACTAACGCTAATTCTACATAACTCTTGGTAACACAGAATAGTTCTCTTCTTCTCACACAGTCTCTCACTGTAGATCTTCTCTCCCTGAGCTCCCGGTCTCTCACTAGTAGGGATGAGCTTTATGTTCGGGTCGAACATGAGATCCACTCGAACATTCGCTGTTCGCCCGTTCATCGAAAAACAAACATTATGGGGCATTAACGCCAAATTCAAGCGCCGCGTCACGCACCGTAATGCACTGCGAGATCGCAGTGCATTGCTGTATGATGATTGGCCAAAGCATGCACTATGACCCGCATACTTTGGCCAATCCCAGCGCCGTCAGCAAAGAGAGCCATAATTGTCCAAAGGCAGAGTGCCTTTGGCCAATCATGGCTCAGGGGGATGAAGTCCACGCCCCACACTACATAAGGCCGCATGCACATCGGCCCTGTGTAGTGTGTTATTGGTGTGGATGAAGACAGAGTGTCATTTAGATTGAGCAGGCAGGTGATTCAGTGAGCTGCAGTCCATTAAATTTTATATATATATATATATATATATATATATATTGCCTAAAATGGTGCAGGAATATCTAGGGGCAAGATCAGACTTGGAGACCTTTCCAACAGAAAATCCTCTGGGTTACTGGGTCTTGAGGATGGACCACTGGCCAGAGCTTGCACAATATACAATTGAGCTACTGGCCTGTCCTGCATCCAGCGTTCTTTCTGAACGCACATTCAGTGCTGCTGGAGGCTTTGTAACCGATCACAGAGTGCGCCTGTCCACAGACTCTGTTGATCGGCTCACCTTCATAAAAATGAATCAGTCTTGGATTACCAGCTATCAAGCACCTGATGCTGATGTAACCAATTGATTTTTCTATGGATGTGGGATCCCTTGAAGACTGCCTATGCTGAGTGACTATCCTATTATGCTGAGTGACTATCCTATTCCTCCTCAATGTTCATGTTGATAGCTTCTAAGAATATTTTTGATTCAGGGCACTACCACCACTGCCTAAGGCCCAATTTTTCTGCCCCTGTTTACATGCCCCGTTAATTAAAATGTTTGATCTAATATTTCTCCACTCGTCTTCCAGGACAGCCTCTGAGACCTTGGGCTCCTCCCTCCGGGACAGGAAACACACACCCCCACTTCTTTAAAGGCGGTCCTCCAGGCCTCCATCTTCAGTTATTGTGTTTCCTACCGGAGGGGAGCAGCACGCACATAGGAACATGGGAATGCTCCAGGTCTCAGGACTGTCCTGGGTTTGGGCACTTGGCATGTTTTCTCCTCAGCCTGGGCGCCCCTCTGACCAGACTTCGGGTAGAGCACGGCTGCCGATCTCGTTGCCGTCCTATGCTCAGAGAGAGCAGGACCATCGATGGCGCCAACCCCGGTTCCCCCTACCTTTTCATCGGCAGATGGCGGCGGCGGGGGACGCTGACCCAGCCAACAAGTTCCTCCTCACACAGGCGGAAGTTCCGGTCTTCCGGAAGCCGAGGGGCGGGGTATGCGCTCCACAGGGCGGAAGTGACACAGACTTCCGCCAGATGCGCGTCATCGATCGGCGCCGCGGAGATTCGTTCCGATCTCCCTTTTAAAAAACGGCGCGACAATGCAGTACAGGCCCGGAGCAGGGTGTTATCGGCCAGGCCGTGTTTGTACCCTCGCAGCATGGAAGAAGCAAGTCAGGCTATGGATCCATGCGCGGCAGGCTCCGGTACCTCTCAGGTAAGAGGGTGAGGGAGGGCTTCTCTTACTCTGGGAGGTTGGCACTTACTCTCCTAAGGTGGGGAACCTGTGGTGGAGGGTTAGGCACACAATATTCCTTTCCTGCACAGAGGTGTTAGGTTAAAAGGCATATTCTAAATTTAGCTTCCTGGTCTGTTATTTTCAGGTCAAAGTGCCGCCTGTGCAGACTCCCAGGAAGAAATGTGCCGTTTGTGGGGCGAAAATGAGTCTTACTTGGAAGAAGCCATTATGCCCTGACTGTGTCAGCGACCTAGTGAAGGATGATTCAGCAACAGAGTGCCGTAAAATCCTTTCTTCCGTTAGGGATGAACTGGCGTCCACTTTTTCATCATTCAGAGGTGTGACGGTATCGGTATGATATCCCCGTCAAGCATTCCCTCCTCTCCATACAAGAACATCACAGGATTCCCCACACATGAGTCAAGACTGGATGCTGGAACCAAGACACTTTATTGACACAAAAAACTCAGCTTATATGTGGTTACAGCCTGTTAGGAACGCCCCCCTCACACAGTGGGGTTTCCCATACAGATTATAGGAGACAAGTCGGAGCCGACCATGCAGACACGTTTCTTTAGATAAAGACATCAGGGGAGTTAATTAATACACTGAAGCAATCAGAATAATTAACATACTACTTCTCTAATCATTTAGCCTGATGATACAATACAAATCTTTTAAGGGTAAACACAGATCTTCTTTACACAACACAATAGATCAATTAACCTTTAGAATAGTGAGGGGACATTAGCACGTCAATAACCGGTCAGAGGAATGAATCACACATGAAATTCCTTTCTACCTCTACAGACATGGCTAGCAGGGAGCAGTAAACTGAGACATATAGGCAAATGTATCACAATGGCCCCCCTTTTGCTCCCTGCTCCGGCAAATCCGGTTGGACCTTCCCTGGTCCAGTAGGGTTGACGGGTTCAGAGCTTTTAGTCCGAGGTTAACTCCGTTTGGCATGACTGACCTCCCTTGGCAACTGCTTCAGACTCAGGTATGTCACCGGGTCGTCAGATCACACGCCGGTCAGTCCCCAAGTCTTTGTGCGATCTGCAAAGTCACCAGAAGTCAGTGTGAAGACAGCGAATGGGTCTGTGCGCCGCCGTCTAGGTGTCCCGCTATGGGAGGGGGCAGGTTATGGCTCTGAAGTGACGATCGCAGGAGATTCATAAAAAGAAAAAGTTATATTTGTTGAAATGCTGTAGCACTGGTGCTCAGAGTCCGGGGGGGGGGGGGGGGAGAGGGGACTCAGAGCCCCATAAGGTCAGCCACCCCCTGCTCCCTCCGCAGCCGCCGGTTCTCCTCTTTGAGCTTCTCCAGCTCCATCTCCAGTTCATGGAGCCTGGGGGGGTCAGCCCGCTGTGACCTCAGGTGGTTGTTCTCCTCCTCCATGCGGCTTATGCACTCCTCCAGCTCTATGTACTCACGGATCAGATCCTGCTTGCTCATGTCCTGCAGGCTCTCCACGTGGTCCTTCATCATCAGGAACTGGGTGGTGGTGTAAGGGGCCACCGGTGGGCCCTTGGCGAACATCTCGGCCCGCATCTGGGGCGCCCGCTGCGATTCCATCTCCTCCAGTCGCTTCTTCTCCTCCCAGGTCCGCTGGTTATATGACTTCCAGGACCTCTTCTTCTTGGAGGGTAGCTGGCGGTGCCTCTTTCTGCCCAGCTCCCTCCAAGGCCCCTCCGGCTCATGGCGGTCGCCCATGACCAGCTGACAATGGTGTTCCCTGTTGTCCGTAATAACAGATTGTACCATGAGGGCTTCGAAAGGGGTGCCCAATGGTTCTTCCTGACCCAGCTCCTGGGGATCCCAAGCCGAGTCTACACAATGGGCTGCTGCTGGTGGGCGGTACCCAGGTTGAGACCAATTTGACCTGGTGTTGTCATTCATGGGGCAATTCTGCTTGAAGTGACCCAACTGTTTGCACCGGAAGCAGCGTTGTTCGTTGTCCTCCTGGCGTGGGTAGCGAGGGCTAGATGTCATCGGTCTGTTAGGCGGTTGGTATCTAGCGGCTGGTGGGTGTGAGGGCGCCGTTGGTTGTGGAGGTTGTACCCGTGGTGTGACCTGGTTTGTCTTGCGAGTATCCGCATATTCATCCGCCAACTTCGCGGCCTCTGGTAGAGTCATGGGCCTGCGATCTCTCACCCAATCTTTGACATCCGTCTGGACGTGATTGTAAAATTGCTCCAGGAGCATTAGTTGCAAAATGTCCTCTGCGGTGGTGGCCTGGCTGCTGTTAACCCAGTTAGAGGCCGACAGGGACAGCTGGCATGCCCATTCTGCGTAAGAGTCTTTCGTGGTTTTGCGTGAGTCCCTGAACTTCTGTCGGTGGGACTCTGGGGTTACTGCATAACGAGCCAGGAGCGCTTCTTTAACCCTGGCGTAGCTATGGATATCCTGATCTGGCACGGTCCGGAAAGCATCAGAAGCTTTGCCTGACAGTTTGCCTGACAATATTGCAACCCACTCTCTTCTAGCTATTCGGTGCAGGTTACATTGTCGCTCAAAATCCGCCAGGTAGTTATCAATCTCACAGTCCTTTTCATCAAAAGCTTTAAAAGCGCTAAACGGAATCTTCCTTGCGTCTGCTGTGCTGTACTCACTGTTCAGAGAAGGTGCGGCTGCTTGTTGGACTGCTGCCAGTTTTAACTGTAGCTCTGCGTCCCTTATTTGTTTATCCTTCTATAGTTCTGCGTCCCTTATTTCTTTAGCCTCCTGTAGCTCTGCGTCCCTTATTTCTTTAGCCTCCTGTAGTTCTGCGTCCCTTATTTCTTTAGCCTCCTGTAGTTCTGTGTCTCTTATTTGTTTATCCTTCTGTAGCTCTGCGTCCCTTATTTCTTTAGCCTCTTGTAGCTCTGCGTCTCTTATTTGTTTGGCTTCCTCCGCTAACAGGTCCATCACTTTCAGCACCACATCCGGCGTTGGGTTCGGGCCGAACCACGCTAGCTTCTCTCTCATTAGCTTGTTGGCTGGTGATTCCTCTTCCTGAATCACTGGTGTCTCCATCTCTTGTACTGCTGGCGTTGCTGCAATCACGTTCTCCTGGTCTAGCTCCATTAATTCTGCTATGATGACCCGCTTGGTTTTGTTGCTAGCAATCCTTCCACGAACTTCCAGTAGTTCTTCCAGTGTCTGCTTGGAATCCGGGTGTAAAGGAGAGTAGAAGGGAAGATCCCGCTGCTGCCAACCAATTTGTGACGGTATCGGTATGATATCCCCGTCAAGCATTCCCTCCTCTCCATACAAGAACATCACAGGATTCCCCACACATGAGTCAAGACTGGATGCTGGAACCAAGACACTTTATTGACACAAAAAACTCAGCTTATATGTGGTTACAGCCTGTTAGGAACGCCCCCCTCACACAGTGGGGTTTCCCATACAGATTATAGGAGACAAGTCGGAGCCGACCATGCAGACACGTTTCTTTAGATAAAGACATCAGGGGAGTTAATTAATACACTGAAGCAATCAGAATAATTAACATACTACTTCTCTAATCATTTAGCCTGATGATACAATACAAATCTTTTAAGGGTAAACACAGATCTTCTTTACACAACACAATAGATCAATTAACCTTTAGAATAGTGAGGGGACATTAGCACGTCAATAACCGGTCAGAGGAATGAATCACACATGAAATTCCTTTCTACCTCTACAGACATGGCTAGCAGGGAGCAGTAAACTGAGACATATAGGCAAATGTATCACAAGAGGAAGGATGGATAGAGTACAAACTCCTTCCCCTTTGCCTAGGGCATCCAGTACCCCTTCCTTGTCTGAAGGACTTCCACAGGAGGAAGAGCGGGAAAGAGGGGAGAGGGCAGAAAGTGGGTGGACACATTCAGGCCCAGCCTCGTCCCAGGCAGATTCTGCTTCAGGGTCCGAGGATGGAGAAGAATCCTCCAGGGGATCTAGGTATAAGCTGACCTTAGAAGACGTGGGAGATCTGTTAAAAGCGATCTACGACACGTTAGAAATTCGCGAGGAGCAAGTCATACTTTCTAAGCATGACCAGATGTACCTAGGGTCTAATGCACAGAAAGCCAAGGTTTTCCCTGTACATAAATCTCTCATGGATTTGATTTTGCTGGAATGGGAATACCCAGAAAGAAGGCCTTTTTTCTCGGGAAGCCTTAAGAGAAGGTTCCCGTTTGAAACTGATCCTTCCCAGCCATGGAATAAAATTCCGAAACTAGACGCTCCACTGGCCAAAATTTCCAAAAATACGGACTTAGCCTTTGATGATCTAGGAGCTCTAAAGGATCCCATGGATAAGAGGGGAGACGTATTGCTCAAAAGGGCCTGGGATTCCTCGTCTATTGCCTTAAAACCGGCCCTGGCGGCTACCTGTGTAGCCAGAAATCTTGAATGCTGGCTTACGCAACTGCAGTCCCATATTTCGGCGGGTACCCCCAGACAGCAACTGCTGGGCTCATTCCCCTTACTATTTAAGGCGGTAGGTTTTTTAGCGGATGCCTCCGCTGAGTCCGTCCGACTGGCTGCTAGGACAGCGGCCTTGGTTAACGCCGCTAGGCGGGCAGTTTGGCTCAAGACCTGGCCAGGAGATTCGGGTTCTAAGCTTAAACTCTGCGGGCTCCCTTTTTCGGGCGACCACTTGTTTGGCCCCGGTTTACAGGAGGCACTGGAAAGAACCCAGGACAGAAAGTAGTCCTTCCCTGAGAAAAATAAAAAATACGACAACAAGCGTTTTTTTTTCGCGGCTTCAAACAGCAGGGGACGAAGGAGCGAGATGGTCGCCCCAAAAAACACTGGGCAGGGCAAAAAGGGCGTGGAAGAGGAAATATCCTATTTAATCCTCCTCAATCCACCCCAAAGCCCCAGTGACGCCTCAGTCCCTGTGGGAGGAAGATTGGGGGAGTTCCTTCCACAGTGGATTCTATCCACGCCAAGTCCGTTTGTCCTAGATATCATCAGGAACGGCTACAAGCTGGAATTCGATGCGATCCCCCCCTATGTTTGTGCTGACCAGGTTGGCGAAGGATCGAGAAAAGGCACAAGCCTTAAATCTCCTGTTAAGGGACCTTTTAGACCAGAATGTTGTGATAAGTTCCCCGGGAGGAGGAAGGTCAGGGGGTTTACTCACATGTTTTTGTGGTGAGAAAACCTTCCGGAAAGTTCAGGTTGATCCTGAATCTCCGTCCCCTGAACAAATTCCTGAGATACAAGAGATTCCGGATGGAATCTATATTTTCGGTAACAAATTTCTTGTTTCCAGGGTGCTTCCTAGCAACAGTAGACCTTAGGGATGCGTATCTCCATATTCCCATACATCGGGAGTCTCAACATTTTTTGAGACTAGCAGTACAGAGAGGCTCGGAGGTAATCCATTATCAATTCAGGGCTCTACCTTTCGGCCTATCCTCCTCTCCGAGGATCTTCACGAAAGTGCTAGCCGAGGCCTTGGCACCCTTAAGGCTAAAAGCGATCACTGTAATACCCTACCTGGACGATCTGCTTTTCATTTCCTCCTCCGGTCCCCAACTGGAAAAGGACCTAGAGGAATCTCAAAGGCTCCTATGCTCCCTAGGCTGGCTAATCAACAGGGACAAGTCCCAGCTGACTCCGTCCCAGGAAGTCCTGTACTTGGGGTACAGGATTTCCTCGATAGAAATGAAGGTCTTTCTTCCGGAGGAGAAGATTCTAAGGGTAGTGCATGCAGTATCTCTGGTGCAAACCAATCAGGTTACCCTAGTCAGGGACATTATGAGAATTTTGGGACTCATGTCGGCATGCTTTCCGGCAGTGCCTTGGGCCAGGCATCACCAATGTTTATTACAAAATACGATGCTAAGACAGTGGGATGGCAGGAGAGAGCCTAGACTTCCCAATGCACATTCCAACCAAGGTGAAAAGAGCCTTATGGTGGTGGCGAAACCGTTACAATCTGGAGAAAGGGTTGTCTTAGAAACCCACCCACGGCCAAAGTAGTGACTACGGATGCCAGTGCGCTGGGGTGGGGAGCCCACCTGGGGAGCAACTTGGCTCAGGGCTCCTGGTCTCTGACAGATGCACCACGGTCTTCGAACCAAAAAGAACTTCTCGCGGTTCTAAACGCCATACAGTCCTTTCAACCCTTGATTTCAGGGAGTCATCTTCAAGTGAGGTCGGACAACGCGGCTACAGTCGCATATCTAAACAAGCAGGGGGGCACAAGAAGTCCTCCCCTTCAAGCTATAGCGGACAGGATAATGAGCTGGGCGGAAGTGAACCTGTCTTTCCTGTCTGCAGTGCACCTAAAGGGTTCCCACAATACCCTGGCAGATTTCCTAAGTCGGCAACCAGTGAGCCAGGACGAATGGTCCCTAAACGGGGAAGTTTTCAACCAGATAGTGTCCCAATGGGGGGAGCCCGAAGTGGACCTTTTTGCATCCGAGGAAAACAAGAAGGTCAGGACATTCTTTTCTATTCACCCATGGGACCGAGCCATGGGGGTAGACGCCTTTGCCAGTCCTTGGCGTTTCAGGCTGGCGTACGCGTTTCCTCCAATAAGACTGATAGCCAGAGTTCTCCAGAAATTTCTGGTCGAGTCCACGGACTTAATAATAGTCACGCCATACTGGCCCAAGAGGCCATGGTTCGCCCTCCTGAAGAGGTTGGCGGTGGATCTCCCTCTGACACTTCCAGCAAGAGAGCATCTAATTTCCCTAGGGCCGCTTATTCACCCTCAGGCAGGGACATTAAGACTCACAGCGTGGTATCTGAGGAACAGCTGTTAATTTCTCATGGGTTCTCAGACAAAGTGGTAAAAACGCTCTTAGAATGCCGCAAACCGGTCACCAGAGCCATACATGGCAAGGTCTGGAAGAAATTAAATTTCTGGCAAGCGGAACGAGGGATCGAGCAGCCCAGTATTCCAGTAATCCTAGACTTTCTTCAGGCAGGAGTCGAGTTGGGTTTATCCATCAGCACTTTGAAGGTGCAGACGGCGGCCTTGAGCGTGTTTCTGGAGTTCCCTCTCCAGAAAAATCAATACATAAGCAATTTTTGCAAGGCTTTGGCAAGGGTTAAGCCAGTTAAAGTAAGAGCTTGCCCTTCCTGGGATCTATCCCTAGTCCTTAGGGCACTTACCAAAGCCCCCTTTGAACCCCTGGAGAAATCTTCTGTAAAATACTTAAGTTTGAAAACGTTTTTTTTTATATTGATTACTTCGGCCCGGAGGGTCAGTGATCTGCAGGCCCTGTCAATTCAGGAGCCTTTTCTGTTAATTTTGGAGGACAAGGTTGTCCTTAAAGTAGACCCTTCCTTTTTACCCAAAGTGTCGTCCACATTTCACAGGACACAGGACATTGTATTACCTACTTTTAGTTCCACCTCCAGAAAGTGATGAGGGGGAATTTGTGAACTTATTGGATGTCAAAAGATGTCTCCTATATTATGTAGAAGCCACTAAGGGTTTTAGAAACTCGGAATACCTTTTTGTTAATTTTGCGGGAGCCCGCAAGGGGTATAAGTCTTCAAAATCATCCTTGGCAAGGTGGCTTACAATGACTATCACAGAAGCTTACCAGTCAGAAGGCAAGCAACCCCCTTCGGTTAAGGCACACTCGACCCGGGCAGTCTCGGCATCATGGGCAGAGAGGGCCGGAGCTTCACTGGAAGATATTTGCAGGGCAGCGGCATGGTCATCTTCCTCTACATTTGCCAGGCACTATAGGTTAGACCTGCTGTCGGACAAGGATCAAGCGTTTGGACGGAAGGTCCTCCAGGCGGTTGCCCCACCCTAACAAGTGAGTTTTCTTGCTTATCATCTCAGAGGCTGTCCTGGAAGACGAGTGGAGAAAACCGGAGTTAGGCTTACCGGTAACTCTGTTTCTAGGAGTCTTCCAGGACAGCCGGGGTTTCCCACCCGGGATTATGTACCTAGGTATCTGAGGTATGAACTAACGTTGTGTTAGTGTATTATGTCTTTCAGAGCCTTCCGGTAGTTCTTGTTTATAACTGAAGATGGAGGCCTGGAGGACCGCCTTTAAAGAAGTGGGGGTGTGTGTTTCCTGTCCCGGAGGGAGGAGCCCAAGGTCTCAGAGGCTGTCCTGGAAGACTCCTAGAAACAGAGTTACCGGTAAGCCTAACTCCGGTTTTCACAGCAGGACCGTTCCTGCACCCACCAAGAGTAACGGTGAGGGCTTACAGTGTTCTGGTACCACCAACACCTAAGGCACAATTTTCCCCTACTTTCATACATCCGACTTACAAACGACTCCTAATTACAAACGGAGGGAGACAACAGGAAGTGAGAGGAAATCTACCCCTAGGAAGGGAAATTCTCTCCTGTAAGAGTTAATATGGGAAAAAGGTGTCTCCTCTCCACTGATGCTTTGTCACCAATCCTTGTTTCCCTAATAACCCCAAATTTTCTAAATCCAATTGTCATTGGGACAGAAAGTGTGGTGAAATCTTCTGAACACGGGGCACAGACAGTAAATCAAATGTTACAGGGGTGATAACCCTTCCCTATGTTTTCCAAATGCTTAAAATTCGATTTTTTTGGCTGGAGCTACACTTACAAAATGTACCAGTTCCAAATTACAAACAGATTCTACTTAAGAACAAACCTCCAGTCCCTGTCTTGTTTGTAACCCGGGGACCGCTTGTATACTGCTGTTCATAGTATATAGAGCCTGTGGGCACTTTTCATTTTTCACGTTTGGGCCCCATAAACTTTAACGGTGTTCGAATGTTCGCACAAACTTTCGGTCCATTCGCTTGTTCTGCCGCGAACCGAACCCGGGAGATGTTAGGCTCCTCCCTACTCACTGGACTTCCAGATTCAGTGGCCACTGAATCTCCTGAGCTCTTCTACAGCTAACCCGCTGTATATTCCTCAAGCGTCACCCCCGCTATCCTGCTGGGCCCTTGGCTTGGCACCTGCTGAAGCTTTCCCACTTCTTCACTGTCCCAGGCTGGTGAGGAGAAGATTGCTCTGGTACTGGCTCTAGCTTACTAAGTGTAGTCTCCGGTAACAAGGTGGATGGTCCCTTAGTGGCGACAGCTTCCCCTCCACCTCCGACCACAACTGGTTCCCCGTTCGGCTGAATCTTTACTCTCGGTTGGAATGCAATCCTGCAGTCCCAACCCTGCGCTGCTTCTCTTGTTCCTGGATAGGCCTCAGGCTTCCGGCCTAGCAACCCGGGTGACATAACACAAGTCCACCCAGACAGCCGTCCAGGTGGCACAGAACCCCGATCACCTGACTCCACCCAAATAAATAGGCTCTCCCAGCAGGCCAAGGGACCAAAGAAACCCCTGCAAATCGGCTGAGACACCCCATCCATTCATAATCCGACCTTGCTACACCCTTGTCTATCTAGTGCCACCTAGTGACAGAAGAGAAAAAGTGCAGCCATCCAAAGTTAGAGAGGAATCAGTAGATCTCCTAACAATAAGCAAGGATAACTACCACCTGGTAAACTCAATTTATTAGCCACCCTTCCTAAACACCAGGGTGCTACATGTTCATTACATCCTCCTGACCCCTGCACTATATACTCTATGTTGTACATTACATACGCCTGACCCCTGCAGTATATACTCTATGTTGTACATTACATACTCCTGACCCCTGCACTATATACTCTATGTTGTACATTACATACTCCTGACCCCTGCACTATATACTCTATGTTGTACATTACATACTCCTGACCCTCGTCCTATAATCCCCTCATCACTGTCACCCCTATAAAAGACAGTTCTCGTTGTTTCCTCACTCTCTGACTAAGGCCCATGAGTAAAGAAATGATCTGGTAGGAGATCAGAGGAGTCATTTACTAGTTACCTTGAGGGGGGAATTGTAAGATCCTCAGAGACAAAGCTGCCTGATGTGGGCAGAGTCCTGGTTTAGGGGAACCAATCGGCTCATGTCTAGTAATAATCTTTGTATTTCTATTTTAGTAGATGGACGGGAGATGAGGAAAACCTCAGAGGATTGTCTCACTTTGTCTCCAGACTGTAAAATAGAAGATGAGGACATCACACAGTATAGTCCAGGAGAAAACCCGACTACCTCAAATGTCCATCCGGCACCACACAGTGTAGATGGACCATCGTATTCCTCTTATCCTGAGGAACCTCAGACTGTGCGGGACGGTGCCGGACCATCGAATTCCTCTTATCCTGAGGAACCTCAGACTGTGCGGGATGGTGCCGGACCATCGTATTCCTCTTATCCTGAGGAACTTCAGACTGTGCGGGACGGTGCCGGACCATCGTATTCCTCTTATCCTGAGGAACCTCAGACTGTGTGGGATGGTGCCGGACCATCGTATTCCTCTTATCCTGAGGAACCTCAGACTGTGCGGGACGGTGTCGGACCATCGTATTCCTCTTATCCTGAGGGACCTCAAACTGTGCGGGTCGGTGCTGTCTTTCCAACACATAAGAGGTTTCCATGTCCTGAGTGCGGGAAATGTTTTTCAGATAAGTCCAGTCTTTCCACACATCAGAGATCTCACACGGGGGAGAAGCCTTTTTCCTGTTCTGAGTGCGGGAAATGTTTTTCAGTGAAGTCCAGTCTTTCCACACATCAGAGATTACACACGGGAAAGATGCCTTTTTCCTGTTCTGAGTGCGGGAAATGTTTTGAATATAAGTCCTGTCTTTCCATACATCAGAGATCTCACACGGGGGAGAAGCCTTTTTCCTGTTCTGAGTGCGGGAAATGTTTTGCAGATAAGTCCAATCTTTCCACACATCAGAGATCACACACGGGGGAGAAGCATTTTTCCTGTTCTGAGTGTGGGAAATGTTTTTCAGTGAAGTCCAGTCTTTCCGCACATCAGAGATCTCACACGGGGGAGAAGCCTTTTTCCTGTTCTGAGTGCGGGAAATGTTTTTCGCAGATGTCCAGTCTTTCCAAACATCAGAGATCTCACAGGGGGGAGAAGCCTTTTTCCTGTTCTGAGTGCGGGAAATGTTTTTCAATGAAGGCCAATCTTTCCGCACATCAGAGATCTCACACGGGGGAGAAGCCTTTTTCCTGTTCTGAGTGTGGGAAATGTTTTTCAGTGAAGTCCAGTCTTTCCAAACATCAGAGATCACACACGGGGGAGAAGCCTTTTTCCTGTTCTGAGTGTGGGAAATGTTTTTCAGTGAAGTCCAGTCTTTCCAAACATCAGAGATCTCACACGGGGGAGAAGCCGCATTCCTGTCCTGCGTGCGGGAAATGTTTTTCAGAGAAATCCTATCTTTACAGACATCAGAGAACTCACACAAGGGAGAAGCCGTATTCCTGTCCTGAGTGAGGGAAATGTTCCTCACTATAGTCCTGTCTTCCTGTACATCAGGGATCCCACACAACCCTCGAGGTGTATTAGTGAGTGCGGGAAATGTCTTGTATGTGAATGTTGCTGGACATGTGGGGAAGAAGCACACCCTGATATACGGGTGAAACTCGAAAAATTTGAATATGGTGCAAAAGTTCATTTATTTCACTAATGCAACTTAAAAGGCGAGACTAATATATGAGAGAGACTCATTACATGCAAAGCAAGAGGGTTCAAGCCGTGATTTGTCATCATTGTGATGATTGTGGTTTCCAGCTCATGAAAACCCCAAATCCACAATCTCAGAAAATTCCAATATTCCATGCAATCCATAAAACACGGATTGTACAGAGAACGATATCGCACCTCTGAAAAGTAGAAGCTGCGTATTAATTGTGTGAAAATAGTGCAGCGCTGCGTATCTATAAATCTTATAGAAACAAATAATTATACATTCCATAAAACTATTTATGAAAAAAGAAATAAATGATAAAAAAAACGTTCATATGGAGGTTTCCAAAGCTGTCACCGCTGTGAAAAATCTGATTTAAATGGATCCAATATTCAGTGCGCACCCCCACCTGCTAAAATGCATGCTCACCTCAAGGGTGAGTATAAAACTCATAGACAGATCACTCCTCGTGTCCGATCACGATCCGTCCACTTTACCAATGGTAGTAATTCCTACAGTCTCCAGACTGCACCTCTGTGTGGGGAAACCCATATAAATTGTCTCCAAACACCACCTTCCTCCATTCACTTATTAATAATCAATTCCACTTCTATATCCCGGGGGGAAGGACATGAAAGAAAAAACACAAGTACCATAGTGCTCTCTGCTTCTGAATTTATTATAAAAGACCCCCCTAAAAAGTTACACAGGAACAAAAATTGTCTCTGGACAGCCGCACTCTGAACAAATTGTCGCCTTTATTAAAAGAAGGACAGCACTACAAGTCACAGCAAAATAAAACCTGACTGCTGACGCGTTTCGCACTGAATCTAGTGCTTAGTCATAGCTAGAGTCCCCTAAAAAGTTACACTTACAAAAAATAACAATAAAAACAGCAAGTATCAAATCACCAGCTCATTCACCGCCGATCTAGACCCACGGCGCTTCGCCTGACATCACAGATAGGGCTCATCCCTTCTAAACGCGTGTCGGCCTCTCGTTGGCCTTCGTCAGTAGATGGGTGGGTCAAATGAGGTGAAACCTTATATACCTGCCTGTTGCCTAGGCAACCGTTCAGGCATCACCACAGTCTGAGGCACGCCCTCTTCCTGTGACTACAGAGCTCACATTCATAGAGCTGGAGAGCGTGTCACCCGAATCTGCAAACCAGCAGGGCGCTCTCACTCGATCACACCGCTGAGCTCCGTAGTAATGTCCCGTTACAATCTAATCTCCACATGAGTGTGTGATGTATCGCCATATACATACAATAAAAAAACAAGTCTAAAATAAAATGAAAAGATGTTCCTATGTATATCTTTATCTACGGGGACAAATTCTATCTTTATTAGGACCTCGTTGTCCATTCATTAAAAATTATTATAGAAAACATAAATATGTATGAATCAATCACATATATGAAAAATCAATTGTACACCGATCCTAAAAAATAATAATAATCTATAAAACTACGGCTTGTCCAGGATTTGAACACGGGACCTCTCGCACCCCGAGCGAGAATCGTACCCCTAGACCAACGAGCCGAGTTACCCCTCCCACATTTCATGAGCTTATATCACTTTATAAACATATTACAATCAGTCATTAATAAAATCTAATGTGAATGTCGATCGGCGGTGAGTGAGCTGGTGATCTGATACTTGCTGTTTTTATTGTAAATGTAACTTTTTAGGGGGGGGGGGGGGGCTTTTATAATAAATTCAGAAGCAGAGAGCACTATGGTACTTGTGTTTTTTCTTTCATGTCCTTCCCCCCCGGGATATATAAGTGGAATTGATTATTAACCACTTAAGGACCGGGGCCTGTTTTTCAGACTTGGTGTTTTTAAGATTAAACAGATTTTTTTGCTAGAAAATTACTTAAAACCCCCAAACATTATATATATTTTCTAACACCCTGGAGAATAAAATGGTGGTGATTGTTAAGGTGTTCCTCGTACACAAATTTCCCCTTAATATCCGGGTTTATTTTCTCCTTTTCCCCCATTTTCTATGGTGTGATCTTTTCTACAATACTTTGTTATAATAATGGAACACGTTGTATATTGTGTTGTATGACTCCGCCTCCACATTCCAGACAAGTCATTTTCCTGACCAATCGCATTTCTACCTTTTTACTATTTCCTGATTCTATGACTGTAATCTGTTTAAAAGTAAAAATTATAATAAAAAAATGAATTGAAGAGAAAAAAAAGTTGTGTGTGTCGGTGGAATGAGAAGAATTGCTGGTGGTGTAACTTGTCACCTGTCACAGCCGTCACACCTGGTTTCCCGGCCAATGCACCAGATAAATGTTGCAGCAAAACGGCTCTTTGAGTTCTGGGAAACCAGGAATGGACTCCGGACACGGACTCCAGGAAAACAAACCTTTTATTTCACCAGGGAAAGGAGCGACTCACGCCAGGATGCCAAGTGGCCTCTTCTAGGCGTTTACAACATATAGATTTCCTCTTGTATAGACATTCCTTGGAACTTCGTAAAACATCTAAAAGCTTGTTAGCGAGTGACATCTGCGGCTTCTCAGTTATCTGTCTAATTTATAGGGATGAGCCGAACACCCCCGGTTCGGTTTGCGGCAGAACATGCGAATTGGCAGTAAAACACTGTTAAAGTCTATGGGACACGAATGTGAAAAATCTAAAGTGCTAATTTTAAAGGTTTATATGCAAGTTATTGTCATAAAAAGTGTTTGGGGCCCCGGGTCCTGCCCCAGGGGACATGTGTCAAAGCAAAAAAAGTTTTAAAAACAACAGTTTTTTCATGGAGCAGTGATTATAATAATGCTTAAAGTGAAACAATAAAAGTTATATACTCCTTTCAATTTCGTACCTGGGGGTGTCTATAGTATGCCTGTAAAGTGGCGCATTTTTTTTTCCCTGTTTAGAACTGTCCCGCAGCAAAATGACATTCCTAAAGGAAAATAATTTGTTTAAAACTACTTGTGGCTGTAATGTAATGTTTGAAAGTAGGGGGCCGCCTGTATCTACTATGCGGACTGCACTATATACTCTGCCGAAAATTGGGCCATAGGTGTTGGTGGTACCTGAACACTGTAACCCCTCACAGTTACTCTTGGTGGGTGCTGGAACGGGCCCTGCTGTGAAATATTAGATCAAAAATTTTAACTGCACGCCCCTGTTAAACAGGGGCAGAAAGTTGGGTTTTTGGCCGCGGTGGTGGTGCCACAACACTGTAACCCCTCACAGATACTCTTGTTGAGCATAGGAACGAGTCCTGCTATAAAATATTAGATCAAAAATTGTAATTACATGCCTCTGTTAAACAGGGGCAGATAAATTGGGCCTTAGGTAGTGGTACGTTGAACCAAAAATATTCATAGAAGCTAGCATCATCAAGATTGAGGAGGAATAGGATAGTCACTCAGCATAATAGGATAGTCACTCAGCATAGGCAGTCTTCAAGGGATCCCACATCCATCGAAAAATCAATTGGTTACATCAGCATCAGGTGCTTGGTAGCTGGTGATCCAAGACTGATTCATTTTTTTTTTTTTTTTACAAATATCTATTTTATTTTCAATAAAAAAAGGCAGTTCCATGTCAAACCAACAATAATGATATAACAATAATGTACCGATAAACATAACATATATATACATCACATTAATAGGTATCCACAAAGTCCAAAGTAAAACATCATACTCATATCTTATACCTATGGAAAATAAACAACCCTCTCCTATCTTCCTGAGATTGGGAGTCGTCATAACGCTGGATACACTAAACACATGGGTCGCCTGCCTTATATAATTCTTTCCCTATATATCCCCCTAAAAAAAAAAAGGGAAAAAGAGCCCCCCCCTATCTAAAAACATATATAGACATACATATACGCATATATATCTAACTCTGTCCGCCGGAAGGTACGAAGACCCCGCCTACTCCACCACCCTATATCCTTGTTCTCCTACATATTTGTTGCATTGTCGAGAAGAGTTTTCCCTCGTCAGAAGCGAGAAAGGCATTCCAGGGACCCCAGAATATCTCTCTTGCTGATGGCGGAGGAGAGCACCAGATCTTCCAATCTACTAATCTCCCTCACTCTACAGGCCCACATCTGTATGGTTGGTGGTAATGTTGATTTCCACTTTAGTGGTATACAAGCTTTTGCAGCATCTAGAAGATGACAAATAATTGATTCCTTGTATGCCTTCTCCGACAGGTCATTAACATGTAAGAGGCAAAATGCTGGCTCTTCCGGTATTGTTGAGTCTGTGAAGCTTAGAAGAATTTTTAGGATCTCCCCCCAAAAACTTTTCAGCCTTGGACAGTCCCAAAAGATGTGTAACATGGTACCTTTCTCTTTCTGACATCTCCAGCACCGATCTGTGGGGTCAGATTTTTTTTTTTCGTTTTTATGGTGTTTTGTACCATCTAGAAAAAATCTTATAGTTAGTTTCCTGTGTTTTAGCACATCTTGATGTTTCATGTATAAATTTAATCATCTTTTGTTGCTGTTCCATGACTATGCTATACCAGAGTATAACCCCCTGACCGCTAAGCCCCCTTTACAGTTAATACCCCCCACATTAACCTTTAATAAAGAATGAGACCACTACTTAATGTTGGAGTAAAAACTGGCCGTAGCAGCCTCCTTTATTTTAAATACTCTTTAAATAATCATAAATAACCAATAATGAATAACCAATAACACATAGAGAAAAAACACTTATTTCCTGAGATAATAACCTCTCCTAAAATGGTGCTGGACTTTGCAGGACCCATTAACCATTAAACTCGTTAACCTTTAAACTTTGTAACTATGTAACACTTTTTGGCACTGCGGTGTCCTAACCTCTGGTCATAGGCCTCAAGCCGAAGCTGGCTCAAAGACGACCATTGACCGCAGTGCCCCCATTCACCAACCTTCCAGCTACATTAGTAGACTGGCAACTAGAAACCCCTTCAGAACCCCTCCCACCGCTGGGTACTGGCGTCCATCTTTGGGGTAATATCTTCTCCTGCAAAGTCCAAAACACCCGCCACTGCCACGACGACGTGATCCTTCCACCTGCAATGAAACAAAACACAAAAACAGCACCAAAACACATACCAAGTCATCAAATCCCATCAGTACCATACTCCATAACCCACAAAAAGAAGGGAGGGTGGGTGGGAACTTCGCTCCCCCACGCCTCACTTGCCCGGGAAACGGAGGGTAGGAGATATATATATCTCCCCTCCCACCGCTGTTACTCCTCCCCCCCAGCTACCAGGGTTTTCTGTTAACCCTGTCATGGCCGGCCCTACACTGACTTGCAGTTGCTCCGGGCCTCACTTGACTATGGTATACCAGAGTATAACCCCTGACCGCTAAGCCCCCTTTACAGTTAATACCCCCCACATTAACCTTTAATAAAGAATGAGACCACTACTTAATGTTGGAGTAAAAACTGGCCGTAGCAGCCTCTTTTATTTTAAATACTCTTTAAATAATCATAAATAACCAATAATGAATAACCAATAACACATAGAGAAAAAACACTTATTTCCTGAGATACTAACCTCTCCTAACATGGTGCTGGACTTTGCAGGACCCATTAACCATTAAACTCGTTAACCTTTAAACTTTGTAACTATGTAACACTTTTTGGCACTGCGGTGTCCTAACCTCTGGTCATAGGCCTCAAGCCGAAGCTGGCTCAAAGACGACCATTGACCGCAGTGCCCCCATTCACCAACCTTCCAGCTACATTAGTAGACTGGGAACTAGAAACCCCTTCAGAACCCCTCCCACCGCTGGGTACTGGCGTCCATCTTTGGGGTAATATCTTCTCCTGCAAAGTCCAAAACACCCGCCACCAGCACCCAAAGGTAACCCCTTACCTATGGGCGCACCTCCACACCCTCATCGCTTGCTGTACCCCCTCCTCCAAACGCAACACCCACATGTCAATCCCCACGTCCGTGAGGTGAACACCATCACTCCTGAGGTACCGCCATGTGTCCACTTCCAATTCGGGGTGCCGAACCACTAGCCCCCCGTTCCTGAGCACAAACCGCCCCACATTTCTGTTTATCTTCCTGCGCGCCCGATTCACCCCATCCACCGACCTGGCCATCCTCCATGTTGACCTGGCCACCATGTCTGACCACACCACTATCGTATCCGGAAAGGACATCCGGATCCGTTGAAAGTCAAATTTAATGTCCCGTGCTATCTCCATCATCGATCTTACTCCAAGATCATTCCCCCCGGCATGAATAACAAGAACCTCTGGTGGCCTGTCCAGCCGTGCAAATTTGTGCACCTCCGGTACCACCTTGCTCCACAACATCCCGTGCACCCCCAACCACCTTACACTTGCCTCCTGTCTCGATATCCCCAGCTGGCGACCGGTCGGGCGCTCATCCGCCCGTCTGGCCCCCCGAACCACATAGGAGTGGCCCATTATCCAGACCAAAAGCGGTCCAGTACCTGAAAGACAGCAAACAAAGAACATGTCACCAACATACCCAAACAGAGACAACCCGCTTTTTGAGCAATCACTGCCACCCCTTTGCCCCTTAACTCAAAACCAACTCCCCAGACCTTCAACACAAACTAGCCACCAGCTGCGGCCTGACATATAAACGAAAATGCCTGGATTCCCAACGCCCTATCCTCTTTATTGCCTCTTCACCCAGTCCATTCCTTGCTGCCTCCGTAGCTGCCCCCATCCTAAATGAATGAGCCGAGAACTCCTTTGCCACCAGGCCCAATGCCCCCAGACACTTCCTAAACACTGCCACAAACTGATATCGTGACAGCGGGGACCCATTTTCGTGTACCAAAAAGGCGCCCCCCACCCCCGGACGGATGTCCAGGTATTCCCGCACCAGCCCGACCGGGCACAACTCCGACCCTTCAATCGGGAACACGTGTACCGCCCTTCCCCTGCCACTCTGGTCCGTTTTGGACCTTCTGAGCCACAGCGTGACCCCCTCCGGGGTCCAACCGACATCCGAGACCCCCATGCCCCCCTGGACCAACTTCGATGGGCTCACCAGCTCGCCCACCCTAAAGGCCCCAAAAAATGCCAGCGCGAATGCTGCGCGGAACAATGTAACCTCAAAACCGGACGAGCATACTGACCCCACTGCAGCCAGGAGCCCTCTCAAAACTTCGAAAGACACCGGGCGGCGAGCGTCAGGTCGCCGCCCCTGTTTCCTGTACCCCTTGAGAGCTTGTCGCACCCAGAAGTCCTTTGTAAGATCCGGCCACCCCTGCCACTTGAACAGAAATGCCAACCCAGCCAATTTCTTATCCAACGCCGACTGCGACACTCCGGCTTCCATGTTTCTAGACAAAAAATACAAAACCAGTGTCCTCACCTCCGGTCCCGAAAGGTGCACTTCCGATTCCCTCACCAAATCGCTCCACTCCGACCATACCTTCTCATAGGCCGCCCAAGTACCCTCACTCAACGATTTCCTAATCCAGGTGGAGATGGTTCCAATGGAATCTGCCACAGCCACTCCGGACAAGGGACCCCTCGTTCCTCTGCCTCCGGCACCAGCTCCCGGAACCTGTCCCACTGAAACCGAGACAAAGCGTCAGCCACGACATTGTCCACACCCGGCAAGTGCACCGCATACACAAACACATTCAGCTGCATACAGCGCAGCACCACATGTCTCAGGAGACGAATAACTGGGGGAGAAGACGCGGTAACTCGATTGATCACTTGCACGACCCCCAAGTTATCCCCATGGAAGCGCACCTTCCGATCCCGGAAAGACTTGCCCCATAACTCAACCGCCAGCACCACTGGAAACAGCTCCAGCAGCACCAAATTCTTTGTGAAACCCGCAGTCAACCAGGACTGAGGCCAAGGGCCAGCACTCCACTGACCCTGAAAGAAGGCACCAAAACCCGAACCCCCGGCCGCATCCGTATACAGCTCCAGGTCAAAGTTGCTGACCGGGCCGGACATCCACAAGGCCCTGCCGTTAAAAGCCTCTAGAAAAGAGTGCCATACCAGCAGGTCCTCCCTATGCTCCTTCACGAGCCACACATAATGATTGGGCAACCTAACACCCGCAGTGCTAGCCGACAGCCGTCGACAAAAAACTCTCCCCATCGGGATGATCCTGCAGGCAAAATTTAGCTTACCCAACAGCGACTGCAAAGCCCGCAGCTGCACCTTATGCACTCCAATCATACCCCTGACCTCCGCCTTGAGGCCTTCTAGCTTATCCTCCGGCAACCGGCATTCCATCCTCTCGGCGTCGATGACTTTGCCCAGGAATTGAATGACTGACCGAGGTCCTTCCGTCTTTTCGGGCGCCAATGGCACCCCAAAACGTTACGCTATGTGTTCTAGCGTAGATAACAAAACCGCACAAATCCGTGACCCCCCCGGGCCGATGCAGAGAAAGTCATCCAGATAGTGGATAACCGAATTCACTCCCGCCACGTCTCGCACCACCCATTCCAAAAAGGAACTGAATTGTTTGAACAACGCACAGGATACCGAGCAACCCATGGGCAGACATTTGTCCACATAGAACTCCCCTTCCCAGTGACACCCCAACAACCTGAAGCTGTCCGGGTGCACCGGCAACAGCCGGAAGGCCGCCTCGATGTCCGACTTGGCCATCAACGCCCCCCGGCCGTACTTCCTGACCCATCCCACTGCCGCGTCAAACGATGTGTAGCACACCGAACAATCGCCCGCATCAATCGCATAATTTACCGACCCCCCTTTCGGAAATGAGAGGTGGTGAATGAGTCTGAACTTGTTTGGTTCCTTCTTCGGTACCACCCCCAACGGTGATACCACCAGACCCTCCAAAGGGGGGGACTCAAACGGGCCCCCCATGCGGCCCAGCCCCACCTCCTTCCGCAGTTTCTCGGAAACCACTTCCGGGTGCTGGAGAGCAGAACGCAAATTCTTGGACAGTGGCGGAACCACTGTCAAACTACAAGGAATATGGAACCCAACAGTAAAACCCTCCTCCAGAAGCTGAGCCGCCTCTCTGTCCGGATACCTACCAAGAAACGGCAGCATCCTTTTCACCATCACCGGGGTGCTCCCTCTTACCTGAAGAATCCCCGGGACGGCCCTTGCCCTGCTTGAAGCAGCGGGAAGAGGGGTGATTACCCCCACACCCAGAGCACTCATGCTTGTATCGGCACGCCCCTCCGAACTTGCAGTTGCCCTCGTTGAACTGACAACAAACCCCCTTTTTCTTTCCGGCCGACTGTCCCAGGGAAGAGGCCCCGCCGCCCCCCCCCCCCTTAAAAAAAATGGCGCAGACGTCCTCGGAGCCGTCATCAGCCGCATCCAAAGGCTGATGTCCTTGGCGTCCCACCGAATTTCTGGCCTGATCGCCCGACGTTGCCTGAACTGTTCGTCGTATCTAAGCCAACCCGTGCCCCCATAGCACCTGTAGGCCTCACTGATCGCCTCCTGGTAACTGAAGAGCGCCGAGCAGTGCTCAGGGTTCTTCTCGCCAATCACGCTGGCCAAAATAGAATACTCCTGCGACCAGTTCGCAAACGTGCGAGGTATCAGCCTGTACCTCCTCTTCTCCTCATCTTCCTTCTTAGAATCCTCCGGTTTAACCCTGTCCAAATTGAATTTTTCCAACGGTAACAGCGCGAATATCTCCATGTACTCGCTCTTCCAGATCTTCTCCCGTACCTCCTGTTTCAGGTGCGACCCCAGTGGCGCATCGTAACAGGTGTAAACCTGCCCCCTAGCCTCATCCGCCAAACGTACCAAATCCCGTTTCTTAGAAGCGGCCCCCGCCGATTCGGCGGTAACCTCCGGCTGCACCGATGCCCCGGCCCCCAAGCCACCCCCACTTGCCTCCTTTCCAGTTGCCACCAACGTCGTTGGGGCAACCGCCACCGCCGCCGCGGTCACCCCCGGAGCCCCCCCGACCGGCCCCCAAGCCGCCGCCGGGCTCGCGGGAGGTCTGTCACCCCCTTTGAGCTGGCTAACCAGAGCCTCTAACCCCGACAGAAATCTCTGCAATCCCACATCCCCTCCAGCAATCCCCACCTGTGCATCCGTAACCTGGGACGCTGTTGCAATAACCACATTCCTCTCCACCACATCAACACATTGCACATTAGAAACATCGGTGTAAATTGACTTACCGGGCTGCGTGGAAGCAATCCCATCAGCCGATCGTCTCGAATCCCTCCTTGCTGGCACCGTCCTGGTCAAGACCTCGTCCTCTGATCCAGACCGCTCCCCCTCCGACTGGTCCTCCTCCCCCGATGATGACCCACCGGGCGGCTTGGTCCCGGAGGCCGAAGGCCCAGGGCCGGACTCCCCCTGCGGGCCCTGGACCCGTGCACCGATTTTGCCGAAGCTTTCCTGCCTGGCGGGAACCCTGCTGCTGCCGACGCGCTCCATCTCCTGCAAGTGGCTAGCCGAGGAAACTGGGGGGCTAGCCACCGTGGCCTGCGATCCCACTCGCTGAGACCCCACAACCGGGCCCGTCACTGACTGATCCACACGCCGGGCGGGCAAGGCCGCCGCATCTGAGCCCCCTGGCCGTCCCCCCCTCGCACCCACGCTACTCCTGGTGCCCCCGGCTGGGCCCTCAGAAACAGCACCAGCCGCGCGCTTCGCGGGGGGGCCAATGGGGCCCTGCTATGTCCGCTATCCCCCCTCTGCCGTCCCGGGGATAGACTTGGCGAATAACGGCGGGGGGGGCGGGACGAGCGCGTCCGCGAGGCCCCCCGGCCTGTGCGATTAGGCCCCGACGCCGCTGGTCCCACGCCTGTGTGATCAGGCCCCGATGCGGCTTGTACTGCGTCCCCGTGCGCCCGCGATGCCCCCCGGACTGAGCGTTCAGGCCCCGACGCCGCCAGCACCGCACCTGTGTGATCCGGCTCCGATGCTGCTTGCCCAGCTTGCATGCGGCTAGGCCCCGACGCCATCCGCCCAGTGTCCCCTCCGTCCTGCGGGAGGAGCGTTCCCAGCTGCCGTTGCAGCCAGTCTTCCCCCCGGATAGCTGCCTCCGCCCTCAGCCTAGCAAATAAATCCTCGATCGCCGCCATCGCCGCCGCCGTTACTACCTGGGCCAAACGAATCCACTGCAGGCTGTGCAGACCTCACAGCAACTTCGATCCCCCACGCCTCACTTGCCCGGGAAACGGAGGGTAGGAGATATATATATCTCCCCTCCCACCGCTGTTACTCCTCCCCCCCAGCTACCAGGGTTTTCTGTTAACCCTGTCATGGCCGGCCCTACACTGACTTGCAGTTGCTCCGGGCCTCACTGGCTAAAAGTCTTCTCTACCTCCCGTTCCCAATCCCGAATACACTTCAGCGAATGTGTTTCCGACTGCATATTTAGTAACCCACTAACGAAAGTGTATGGGATATTGCTCCTCTACCACTACAGAGCTTTTCAAATGTAGTAAGGGGTCGGATGAACCGTCCTGGTTCTGGGAGGGACCTGAGAAATTGGGTAATCTGTAATGCACTCCAAAATTTAAATTTGAATCTATTTCTTTGTTTAGTCAGTTCTCCTATTGTCAGCCAGGTCCCATTATGAATAAAGCTCTATGCATGAATACATCCCATATTAACTAACTGTCGATAGTTATTTCTTCACATCCTGGCTGAAATAGGGGGTTGCCTAGTACCGGATATAAGGGAGAGGTCATGGGAGCCATCCCCAAAGTGGGCAGCAATGCCGCGCAAAGCCTGATCGTGTTGCCCACCAGGCAGGGAACATGGGTCATTTTGGAGGTGTGGTGGCAGAACAAGCTCCAACAATACTGAACCCTATCCTGCATCCTTCCCAGCTGCCAGCACAGTTACCCAGTGTGCCCTGAAGAAATTGTAACGTCCCTGTCCATGTTGGACCATGAGTCAGCAGTAATATGTACCTTACTGCTCACCGCCCTGTCCAACGAGGCCCAGACATTGCCTTCCACGTGCTGGTAGAGAAACCGGAATGGTCTTCCGTGAAAAGAAATGGCATTTGGGAACCTGCCACTGAGGTACTGCACATTCCACAAATTCATGAAAGGCGGCAGAGTCTACCAGCTGAAAAGGCAGCAGTTGCAGTGCTAGCAATTTAGCCAAGCTAGCATTCAACCGCTGAGCATGTGGATGGCTGGGAGCAAACTTCTTTCTACGGTTTAGCAACAGGGGTAGGGAAATTTGCCTGCTACAATCGGATAGTGGTGTACTGCTAGCAGATTGGCTGCAAGGACTTGGGACACTTATTGCTACACCTTCATTCCTCTCAGTGCAGGTTTCTGAGGACTGAATGTATAGTGGGGTTTGAGATCCCAACTGATGAGGAGCAAGGAGAGGTCTGCCTTTTTTTATGTTGGTCTTTTTAGTGCTGTTGCCATTGGACTGCATGTGGTGCCCAGGCGACTGCTGTTCTTGCCACTCTTGATCCACTTCAGACATAGGTTGCAAACAGCAACGGTGCGATCTTCTGCACACGTGTCAAAAAAGCCCACACTAAAGAACTTTTCAAAATACAGGGGGAGTCAGCAGCACCCTGCACTTGCGAAGCTCTGCGGTGTGATGCAATAGGGTGACTGCCCTAAAGCTGCCACCTGGAGGGCATCCTGCCTAATTGGAGATGTGCCCCCCTTCCCCTCCTCCTCTCTTCTATCAGGGACCCAAGTAGAGTCAGTGACCTCATCATCCCTTCCCTCCTCCTCACTGGAGCAAACTTGGCAGTATGCTGCAGCTGGGGGAACATGACTGCCAGTTTCTTGTCCTTCTTGTGCACCCCCTCTCTCTAGGCTCATGTTACTCCCTTCCTTAACCTGGGTCCCATCATCGGAGCCTTCAAAACGCTGTGCATCCTCTTGCAGCATGTACCCGACACTGTGGTCGAACAGTTCGGGGGACTCCTCCGTGCATGATGGTGGGGCTAGGGAAGGATTGACTGATGACATGGACCCAATGGAATAGGCCGCTTTGGCAGCTGCATTGGCAGACAAACTACCATGAGCCTGGGTGACAGAGGATGAGGACGGCTTTGTTATCCATTCCATCAACTTTTCTGCATGTTCTGGCTCAATAACAAGGCCAGCTGCCGAAAAAAGGACAAGCGTGCCCCACGGCCACTTGCTGAAGAGGATGCACCGTGTCCACGACTAGCACTGTTGGCTGTAGACACAGAGCCTGCTTGCCCCCTTTTAGTGGCCAGTGAGCGTCTGCCTCTCCTTGGTGGCCTTCCGGACATGATGTGGTTTTGCTAAACAAAATTGACACTACACTGTATTGTGTACAGTGTACACCACCAGGAAAGTAGTAGCAACTGCACTAGGTGTGCACTGTATTGTGTACTGTGTACACTGCCTGAAGTATATTAGAAAAAGTACACCAGGAATGGCCTGCAGTCAGGTATAGGCTACACTGGATGCAGAGTGTGTGTATATATATATATATATATATATATATATATATATATATATATATATATATATATATACCATATATATATATATTGTGATAGTCCAGTTCCCTGTCCTGGTAATGGTCGCCCAGGACTCTCAAATAGGCAGGAATCTCCAATCCTGGGACCGGGTTTTGGAAACAGCCAGGAGTCTGGCTGGTTGATTGAGCAGGTGGGTCCTGGGCTTATAGTAGAATCAAGACCAGTGTTCTGGACTCCACCCTCCCGAGGAGTCCAGGCAAGCAAGGGAGAAGCATGCAGGTCTGCATGGTATAGACAGAGGACCCAAAGCTGTGGGCTGTGCAGCACAGAAGCTGAGAGAAGGTACAGTGATTTGTACAAGTACTTTGGTACGTGGCCAAGAGGGCTGAAGTGTAAGCCTAGGGGGCTGTATTTCTGAAGAAAGCCAGGTGGGCATTTTGCCAGGTGGGCATTTTCGTTTGACCATTTCTTTATTGCTGTAGAAACTTGAAACCCTCTGCGTGGGAAAGTCTGGATGGACATTTTTCTTTCTTTTATTAAAAGTGGGTCAACAAACCCTTAAAAAGCACAACTGGCGTGGACTCTGCTGCTCACTGGTATGCTCTACCCAGATGCTAAATCACCCCATTACAATATATATATATATACACACACACACACACAAGACTGACTATATATATATTGAATACACTGCAGATAACTAACTGCATCACCTGCCTGCTCAATCTAAATCACACTATCTCTCCGTCCACGCCAACAACACACTACACAGGGCCGACGTGCAGGCAGCCTTATATAGTGTGGGGTGTGGACTTAGTCCCACTGAGCCATGATGGGCCAAAGGCACCCTGCCTTTGGCCAATTATGGCTCTCTTAGCTGAGGGTGCTGGGATTGGCCAAAGCATGCGATCTCACAGTGCATTATGAGGCATTACGTGGCAGTCGAATTTGCAGTAAACACCCCATGATGTTAATTTTTTGACGGGCGAACACCCGATGTTCGAGTCGAACTCATGTGGCATATAAAGCTTACAGCACCCTTCTGGAACTCGGTTGGAATACTCTCCTTCCATTCAATCAGGGCATATGTGCAGTCTTCTTCAAACTCATGTTTCAGGTCCAAGAGGTAGGACCCCTTTTCCGGAGCGACCTTCCTCATCAACTGCCGTACCTCCCTGTCAAATCACCGGACTCCTGGTAATCTCAGAACTATGGTTTGCTCTGGCCGACTCCCATACTCCTGACTCCACTGTGCGGCTGTGGCTGAGTCCATGGTCTCTTCCACGCTGGACGCATCAACTGAGATGGGGTATCTCGTGGGACCTCCAAATGTAGCGGTACCCCCATGGGGGCTGCTGATTGACTCTCTTACCTCTGACACCTTGGGTTCCATTGTAAAATACCACGTTAGTAATGAGAAACTCAGACAAAGTCACTGAACCACTCAAAGAACGTTTAATATGGTAAAAGATAACACAACGGAATGGTACGATTAAACACTGAATGAACACAGGTTATGATTGACAGAGGTATTTGTTCAATACAATGATATCATACACTTGTACCCAGTAACAACCTGATGAGGGTATATGTGAACAGGTACACAGGGAGATAGATCTTCAATACCTTTTCACACATGTATTGAATACCTTCCCACTGAGGCCTCAGCACACAGACCAATGCACTAAGAGAATGCACAACAGTGAATACAGTAATACAATACAAGTTCTAACTATATCTCACTAAATGGCTCCCCCTAGGTTGCAGCTCAGAGCACTTCTCCAATGTAGAGCAGTAAGCTTTGTAAAGGAATAAAGTTGTGAATGTTCCTCAAGTTCCAGTTTGTCTTCAGCTAGCTTATTTTATACTGCAGTGTTGAGTTGTGTAATCCAAGAGAAACAGAGGGAAAGCAATGACTATAGAAATACGAGGCGATGGATTCCTTATCTGAAGAAATATTCTCACTTGTAATTCCTTTAATATGTGAGTAATACATTACTGACCTTACAGCATGGGGGAAAGGAAAGCAAGGCCCCAAAGTCTGGTTGTAAGATGCTCAGGTGCAGCAGATCCACAGCCGTGGAACTACAGGTCTCAGCAGCAGTCTGTAGGAAAGAAACTCACTCAGTGATACTGCAGTCACTACTTAGATAGGCAGGTGCCCTCTCACCACTGTGGATCCCAGCTGGCTGGCAGACTCCGTCCGGAATCCCCTGCTGGTGCTTCCGTCAGTGAAGATGGCTCCACCATGCCGTGCTGCCACTCCAGATGGGCAGGAAGGCAGATGGCCCCAAACACTCCGAAGCGCAGGCCGATCCACCTGCTCGATTAGCAGGGCTGTCCACAAGGATCCCTGTCAGGCAGTCAATCCGACTCTCCGCTGTAGGCCGCAGTCTCTCACTCCTGGTCACACACACAGACCTCCTGCTGGCAATTGAATGGCGTCCAGAGAGGCCAAAAACAGGCCACGCCTGTCCTTTTATCTCTCTACCGAACAGGCTGTTCTGTAACTTGGCATTGTGGGTCTGTGACCTGGCAGTGTGGGTCTAGTAGTTCCCAGACTGATTTAACAACATGAGTCACTTCCTCATCAAACTACATATCCCACAATGCATAACTGTTTGCTTCTTAAAAAGAAGGAAGATTCTGATAGAGTTCAGCGGTCACTAGAGGGAGACAAACCCTTACTTAAAGAACAATAAACTACTCAACATAATAACTTTATTAGCAACCCCTGGCTACAAATGTCTTAGGGGAGGGGGGGGCATACAGTTTTTTGTGCTTCTTTTAATATTTGGTTTACATTAACTGGCCAACCAGCAAATCCCCAGTATACAGCTGAATAAGCCTGGTGGGTGTACATCACTGGGTATTCGAAAACTTGTGGTAACCAACCTCCTATCAACCAACCTGAGCAGGAAGCTGCCACATTTAGAGGCGGGAGTAATACTGCAGCCAGAAGTTGCAATTGGCTGAACACCTATTTAGTTCATCCATTCACCATCCACCTAAACAAGCCAAATTCTGTTCAAACATGGGTTCCGTCCAAACCCAGAGCTCTAGTTTTAGTGGTCTGTTTTTGGTCCCTTACAGTGGTGGCCAATGGGAGAAGGACCCTCTTACATCTGTGGTCAGTGTAGTGGTCCCTTACATTGAAGACCAATGACAGAAGGACCCCCTTATATCAGTGATCAGAGGATAAGGACATTCTTATATCGTCATCGGTGGGAAGACTGCCCTGCTTGATGTCAGTTGTTAGAGAGACAAAAATAGTCCATTGCTCAAGGAACCCCTAGAACCCTTTGGAGGAACCCTGGCTGAGAAAGGCTGGACTAGGCAGTAATATATTCCCCTCCCCCTTGGTGGGAGTGGAGATGACCCCATCTATAAGGATATACAGTACATACACACACAGCACAAGGCCGTCTTCACACTACGATGTTTTTTGGGACTGCAGTTCCTCTGAGATCCACAAGGTGGTGATCTCACTTCTACCATAGAGAAAGGAAATCTCTATGGAAGACAGGAAGTGATGTCAGCTTCAGTTCCGGGTGAGAGTTTAGTCGGGAGAACAAAGAGGGAAGACATTGCTAGAAGACGCAGCAGAGGAGGTAATAAGGTCGTATCTGCTATTTACACCCAGTAACCCCGTCATGTCCGTCCTCTTCCTCCATAGTCACTGTGACGTCTTTTATCTCCAGCAGATGATGATACACACATATATAGTGTGGAAACCTAGATTAACCCCTTCAGGGCCAGAACATTCCCCATAGAGAATTCTCTTCATTTTGTCGAGGGGTCTGTATTAGAGACCCCTTGACATTTTGGGGCGGGGGGTTCTATAGACAAAGGGTTAGATGCGCCCAGACGCTAAAACCCATTACAAATGCTAAAAGGAATGTTCCTTTATGTGTAATCCCACTGGGGGTGGGGGGTGTTCTTACATGATAGAATCCCTCATATTACCCCCATACACCCCCCATCCTAATATTGTACAACCAGTACAGTCCAGATTATTCTCTCTTATCAATTATTGGTCTAGAGGTAACCTGTATACATCACATGACCCAATGAGGATGGAGGAGGCCCGGAGTGACATGACTGAGAGGATACTAAACCTCCCCCTGGAGATTCATCTACCTGCTGACCGGAGAGGTGAGGAGGATTCTGGGAGGTCAACATAACACACTCTTATCTCTATTAATAAAACACAGACCTGACCAGATAGGTGAGGAGGATTCTGGGAGGTCACATGACATCACTCTTATCTCTATTAATAATACACAGACCTGACCAGATAGTGAGAGGAGGATTCTGGGAAGGTCACATGACATCACTCTTATCTCTATTAATAATACAGACCTGACCGGAGAGGTGAGGAGGATTCTGGGAGGTCACATGACATCACTCTTATCTCTCTTAATAAAACACAGGACCTGACCGGAGAGGTGAGGAGGATTCTGGGAGGTACATGACATCACTCTTATCTCTATTAATAATACACAGACCAGACCGGAGAGGTGAGGAGGATTCTGGGAGGTCACAATGACATCACTCTTATCTCTATTAATAAAACACAGACCTGACCGGAGAGGTGAGGAGGATTCTGGGAGTCTAACATGATATTCCTATTGGTTCCTCAATACAGAGATTTCCTCTTGTGAAGTCAGGTGATCACATGACCATCACAGTGCCTCCATGAGACTCCCTAAAACCCGAGAGACACAACATGGAGAAGATTCTAGAAGTCACCAAGAAGATGATGGAGCTGCTGACAGGAGAGGTGAGGAGGATTCTGGGACATTATCTAATAACAGACAAGGGGTGTGTCTGGATGGTGACTGTATCATTGTGTGTGTCAGGTTCCTATAAGGTGTCAGGATGTCACTGTCAATTTCTCCATGGAGGAGTGGGAGTATTTAGAAGGACACAAGGATCTCTACAAGGACGTCATGAGGACAATCAGCCGCCCCTCACATCACCGGGTAAGAGGAGACTTTATTGTAAAGGAGAGAGCAGTACGGAGGCTCCACCTAGATCCACCCCCCATCATCTGATAAACACATAGAAACAATGTATTCAGTCAGTGTGTGTTGTTTCTCTACAGATGGAATCCAGTAATGGGAACCCCCCAGAGAGATGTCCCCGTCCTCTGAATTTCCGGGATTCCACACTGGAAGGTCACACCCCTCCCCCACCCATCATCAGGTAGATGCGGAACAATCCACTGATAGTATCATTAGGATCTGTACATTATCTGCATTGTTACCATTGATGTCATTTTTATTCTATATTCAGAGTGGAGACCTGAGAGATCCTAAAGTTGAGGTTAAAGAAGAGATAAAAGAGGAGGATGATAATAAGGTGATGGAGGAGTCCGAGTCTCTAAAAGAAACACAACGATCTGTACCAGGACACCATGGTGGAGTCATACAGCTACAGAAAACCCACCAGAGAGATGTCCCCGTCCCTCTGTCTTCCTCCGGGCTTCCACACAGGAAGGTCACACCATCCCCCACTGTTACATGGTCGGTGGGGCGGAGCATCTAGAACATGGACTGGTGGAGATGATGTGTGGATTTTGTATGTAAGTTTATATCTTACAGATGATATTCTCTCTCATTCTCTTGGTTTAGAGTGAGATCCAATCGATATAGAATTTGAGGTGAAATCAGAAGAAGAAGAGAGGCTATGTGAGGGATGATCAGCAGTCTATGGAGGAGGATGGAATAACGGGGACATTTATAGAGGAGGACACTCCTACAGAGATCAGCACAGGTGGGTCATTAACACTAAATCCATTCCTCCACCCATACTGCTCACTGATTGGTCCAGAGATAGGGGCGGGGACTGGGTGATATCAGCCTGTAATCCCCTGGTCACTTTCCTGAGCTGTGTTCCCCGTCCTGTATTCCTGTATTTCTCTCGGATAATCTTCCTTCTCTGGTGCTGCAGACACAATTTATGTCTCTAGACTGGATTTATGGAGATTCTGGGGTTCAGCTGGCAGCAAATGTGATTTCACCATAGGGTTTGCTTGACCTAGGACACCTGGGGTATGTACGTTGGGTCTTCTGCCCCATGCCCGGGTCTAGTGAGATCTTGACAGAACAATTCTCCGGGTTACTTGCTCTGTTATTTGATGGCTGTGCGGGTGGAGGGATATGTCTGTATAGTCTCAGACCCAAGTCACTGAGTGCAGTCTCAGGAGATGGGAGGCAGCGGTGTGGGATCTCTGCAACTTGTCTCCAGTAAACATTTCATCCACCACTGATTACTGAATACAATATTTTGAGTCCTGACCCTTACACTGTAATATTTATATTGTACATTACATACTCCTGACCCCTGCACAATATGTACTCTATGTTGTACATTACATCATTCTGATACTATATAGTCCTATCTGTTGTATCTTATACAATATGTTGCATTACATAGTCCTGACTTCTGCTCTCTCCCCTCTACCCACTGCTATATATACTGTGAACTTTTGGGGTTGTTTGGCTCTGCAGGATTAAGTGCGAAAACCGATAACGTTGAACAAGAAGGTTTTTTTTTGTGACCAAATCAAAAACAACACTTTCTTCAGAACACAGGGGAAAAACATTAAAGTAAAAGTCTGCTTGTCTCCAGCATAAACAAAAAAGTCTGTTTTTCTTCAGCACAGTAAAAAATCAAAACAAAGGCACATACGGTTTTAGGCAGAACTTCCAGTCCTTGCTGACCCTTTACCAGCGTCTCAGCAGTACACAGCTTCTGCAGACAGGTGCACTCCCATACACATCCACACCCTCTATCAGCACTTCCTGTCTTTTAAGCTGATTTCCTGGAAGTTCTTAACCACCTGTGTGCTTGACAGCCAGTGGTCAGGAGAGCAGGCTCTTTGCCTCCCGAACGTCACTTTAGAGCCTCCGAAATTCTGGGCCCCAAATGACATTTTAACAAGGGCAGAGAGGATTGTAGGCCAGTCCTCTCTGCAACAAATTTTATTGCCAGAATTTCTCACCCCTCTGGGTGACCTCTTGAACCCTATACTATTGCCTTATAGGGACCACACTCCAATATTGGCCCAACATAGCGTCCGTCCAGGACCCAACCCTGGCGTCCTGTACATATCCCCCCCCTGCCTTAACGCGGAGGTGTTGGAGGCACCACTCGACATCATACAGTGGACTCGGGAGAGGGCATCGGCATTCTGATGCTGTCTTCCGGGTCTGTGCTCTACCATGAAGTTGAACTCCTGAAGAGACAGAAACCACCTTGTTACCCTGGAATTGGTGTGCTTGTTCTGTCTCATCCACGTAAGAGGAGCATGGTCTGATATTACGCGAAACCTCCTTCCTAGGAGGAAATACCGTAGGGAGTCTAAAGCCCACTTGACGGCAAGACATTCGCGTTCCACCACCGCATAGTTTTTTCTCAGCTGTACTATAAAATCCTTCGCAAAATCCGGAGCTAAAAGCACCGGATCCTGGCACAGTGCTGTCTTAAGCATTTGAAACGTTTTTTTCGGCCTCGGCATTCCATTTGATCATCACCGACTTTCGGCCTTTGGTGAGGTCAGTCAGCGGTGCCACAATGGTGGCAAAGAAAATGCTCTGACCTGTTTCTTGGTTAGAGGGCAGGGGCAGCCCTTTATGGCCTCTACCTTGCTCATTTGGGCTTCACTAGCCCTCTACCTACAATGTATCATAGATACTTTGCTTTCTCCACCCCCAACCGCACACTTCTCCGGATTAATGGTGAACCCTGCCCTTCTCAAGGAGTCTACCACTGCCTGAACCCGGGGAAGATGGGACTCCCAATCCGTGCTGAAAATGACTATGTTATCTAGGTAAACGGAGAGGCATACCGTTGGTGTGGACGCAAAGTTTTGTCCATGGCTCTTTGGAATGTGGCGGGGGGCGGAGTGTAGACCACACAGCACTCTCTTATACTGGAAGTGGCCTTCCGGGGTAGAGGAAAGCTGTTTTCTCCCTGGCCTCCTTGGTCAGGGGAATCTGCCAATACCCTTTTGTGAGGGTCCAGTGATGTACCTGGCAGGACCCAATCTCTTCAATCAGCTCAACTTCCCGTGGCATGGGGTATACATCGAACTTGCAGACTTAGTTAAGTTTTCTAAAGTCGTTGCAGAAGCGGAGGGTACCATTGGGTTTGGTCACCAACACGATCGCACTGGACCACTCGCTCTGTGACTCTTCGATGGCCCAAGTTCAAGCATCCTTTTAACCTCTCCGACCCTGCCATTTTTGAGGTTCTGGATACAGTAGGATTTAAGCCGGATTTTTACCTTGGGCTTGGTCACAATGTTATGCCCGATGACGTTGGTGAGCCCAGGCAACCCTGAAAACATGTCCCTATTTCTTTGCAGAAACTCTTTTACTTGCTGGCTTTGGGGCCTAGTTAGGGTAGCTGCAACCTGCACCAGGTCGATCCCTACATGGTCCCCTGACTACCGCCACCACCGCGGACACCGGTTCTCTGTCTCTCCAGGAGCTTCAACAAATTACTGTGATAAATTTGGTAGGTTTTCTTTTCCCTGCCTGGTGTACCTTATAGTTTACCTCACCCACTTTCTCCACTACTTCAAACGGACCTTGCCACTTGGCCAAGAACTTGCTCTCCACTGGGACAAGCTACCCTGTCTCCTCCTTGAAACAGTCTCACTTTAGTCGACCGGTTATATTCTCTTCTTTGGGCATCCTGAGCCTTCTGCATGTGCTCCCTCACCAGCGGCATCACCTTAGCCACCCTTTCTCGCATTTGAGAAATATGCCTCTACCCGGTTTTATGCGGTGAGGACTCACTTTCCCATGTTTCTATTACTAGATCAAGCAACCCCCGGGGCCTTCGTCCATACACTAGGTCAAACGGTGAGAAACCCGTGGATGCTTGTGGAACCTCCCGGATATCGCACAACAGGGCAGGGAGTAACATATCCCAATCCATTCCCGTCTTTCTGGTCCACTCTTTTTAACATGGACTTTAGAGTTTTATTAAACCTCTCAACTAGGCCATCGGTCTGCGGGTGATAGACAGAACGTCCTTAACTGCTTAATTTGAAACAGTTTTGCACAAGTCCGCATCACCTTTGACATAAAAGGGGTGGCCTACGTCCGTTAGTATTTCTTTGGGGAACCCAGTTTGTGAGATCATTTGAAATAACTCCCGGGCAATGGCTTTAGAGGAAATTTTTCTCACGGTACTGCTTCTGGATATATAGTTGCATAGTCTGGAATGACCAATATGTATTTGGTGCCCCTTGCTGACTTTGCCTGGGGTCCCACAAGATCCATAGCGATCCGCTCAAATGGGATCTCAATAATTGGCAAGGGGGTTTTCTATAGCGGGGCACTGGGGCAGTTACTGGCAAATGGGACAGGATGCACAATATCTTTTAACCTCAGCCTTCTCCCCTGGCCAGTAAAACCGGTCGGTTATCCTGCCTCTGTTTTCTCCACCCCCAGAGTGTCCTCCCAGTGCGTCAATTGTGGGCTAGATCAAGGAGCATCCGCCTATACGGTTGAGGAAACCAGCAACTGCTCTATGGTTCTCCTTGGCTTACAGCCACTCGATAGACTAGGTCCCCCCTCAATGCAAATGAGGAAACCTCTGATCTGCACCTGGTATTTGTGAAACCCCATCAATGACAGAAACCTGCTCTTGAGTGTTGACCAAGGTAGGATCCTGTAATTGGGCGGTGCCAAATGCACCCCTGGATACATCCAGGTCTGGATGCACTGGCCTTGAGGATGTTCTCCCCTTCACCCTCCTCAACCGGGGAGAGCTCCTCGTCATCCTCCCCCCAGCATGACTTGTAACGGGGAGACTCCCCCCCCCCCCCCCCCCAGAGGTCAACTTGGTTTTTGAGATCTGAAACAGGACCATTATTATCCAAACTAACATCCTCTGCAATGTCATTATCACCAACAGGTGTCGCCACATTAGAGGGGTGTGTTGTGGAGGTTTTAGGCCCGGACACCCCAGACCTCTGGTCCCTTCCAAGCCCAGTGTCCCCAGTTCTCCTGGCAGCCCTGTCTGTACCTGGTTCCATAAATAGTGGACAGTCCCGCCCCACTATAATGTCATTTATTAAACTGTTTACCACTCCAACCTCCTGTGTAACTGAGGTATGGCCATAGGAAACAGTCACCGGGACCAAGGGGTACTCCTTGGTGTCCCCATGGATACATACTACCTGTAGAGTCTTAGTTACTGGACCAAGCCTCCCAAGTACCCCTGGCATGTAACAGTGTTACCATGCTACTGGAGTCCAGTAGAGCCCTGGCAGGAAGGTGGTTCACCCACACTTCACACTCAAACTGTCCGAAAGCTAGATCAAGATGCGTGGCACCACGCTCTTTGCACATAAAAAGAGCTTCTTCGGGCAGTCCCGCAATCCATAGGCTCCTCCTGAAGCGGGCACTGTGCCCGGGTATGCCCCCAGGACCGACAACGCCAACACTGTATGTCCCCCCATCTTTGGCACAGGAACCGACCTCCGTGGTTCTATGCAGATGGTGTAGACCTGCGGATTCCAACGTCCGGCAAGGCTTCTCTCCTCGGGGCGGTGGCTGTCTGGGTGTCCTTGGTGGCAGGCCCAAGCAGGACCTTACCACGGTGTACCGTTTGACCAGCTCGACCAGCTGGTCAGTGTTTGTAGGGTTTCCATGGCCTTACCCAGCGCTGTAGGTCATCTGGCAGGGGACCGTAGGTACCAGACCATCACCACTCGTTCCACCATTTGTGGACCTGACAACATTTCTGGCTGCAGCCATTTTTTATTTTCCAATAGTGTTTGTTAATTTTTTCAAAGAAAAAAAGGGGGGGATAAAACATACAAAAGTAATATCATTCTTAAGAAACGGTTTTAGCAAGCTGAATTGCAACCACAAAGTGCCATGCCTTTTGAGGATATAACCTCTCTAGCACACGAACATCACAGTATGTCGCAAGCAAAATAGACATTACTTAGCAAACATCCATGTGTAAAAGGAAAGAAGGAGGTACAGAAATAGAAGGTTCAATCCCGTGGGGGGAATGACAAATAAGAAAACAGTGAGATAAGGAAGACTAAGAGAAGTAATAAAAGGGGAGGGGGGGGAGTTGAGGCTCCGTGCTCATAAATATTCCACAATATTACCTAAAGACTGCTTGATCCAGGATCACCTGTCAAGTAGGGGATCCATGGGTCCCAGACTCCGTAAAACTGCTTCATCCTATCTTGGTGTAATTGCCGTTAGCCTCTCATTCAGCATAAGCCAGGACAGTTTATATATAAGCTGATCAATGTCAAGGCCGCCGACTTCCAATTTTTCCTATAAGTATTTTCGCTGAGGTGAATATGAATGCCACCAGTCGTCTCTGGAGCCAGAACCGTCAGGTGCCTTACCCCCAAGGAGCGCATGTTTAGCAGATTTCACCAAATTAACTCTGGGTCAGGGATAGATGAAATTATAGACCCTGATCCAGAACCTCCGAACCCTGGGGCAGGTCCACCACATATGGTAGGTGGAACCCGTCTGGCCACATCCCGAAAGCATTCCCGAGAGGCACCCGGCACAAAAGCGGCCAGTCTAGCCGGGACCATATACCATCTCAGCAAGACCTTGTAGTTAGCCTCTATAATGGAGGTATTCATGATGAGCGAGAAGCTGACTCCGACAGCCTGTGCCATTCAATCAATCTCAAACGTCTCCTGGAGATCTGTTCCCACTGGAGCATATAGCTAGCTTGTTAGAGGTATACGATAGAATAGAATATATAGCAGAAATATGGCCTCTTATTTTGTCATATTGCTTACATACATATTCCATAGAAGTCATAGTGGTTAGATCCCCTTTACGAGCTACAGCTTGCAAAAAATGATAGAGTTGCGTATACCTGAACGTTCAGTCGCTGGCATCTAATTTCTCAACTAGTGTTCTTTCTGACAATATCCCTTTGTGATCGCAATATCAGCTATTCGTATAGACCCTTGTTTGTCCACCACTTAACCCAAAGGGAGAGAGGCCCGGGGTAAAATCTCTATTCCCCAACAAGGGGGCTAATGGGTTGTGAGGGGACTTAAATTTCTTTGACCTCGAGAGCCTGTCCAAATTCCCAAGGAGAAGGAAGAGTGGGACACAGTATGATCGGTCTGTCCTTCATAGGTAGCCACATAATGTGGGAGATCAATTCAGGGCGACAGGAATAGGATTCCATAGTCATCCATATTGCGTTGGGTTTTTGAGAGTGATGCCTCGTGAGTTGGGCCAACTGGGCCGCATAGAAATATTTAATAAGATCAGGCACTCCCAAGCCTCCTTTTTGCTTTGGAGTGTACATAGTTCCTTTATTCACCCTAGGCCTCTTATCACCCAGATGAACTGAAAAACCTTTTTTTGGAACGCGTGGAGGTCCGATCGACTAGTGACACAGGCAAGGTGCGAAACAAATATAGAACCTTTGGTAGTACATTCATTTTTATTGAGAGCAATCTGCCGAACCACGAAGGAGGGTGAATCTGCCATCTGGCTAAATCGTCTGTTAGGCGTTTAAATAGGGCTGGGTAGTTCCGGTCTATATAACGTTTGAATAGACAAAGTCAAATTTACACCGAGGTAAGGAAGAGCCTCTAATTCCCACTTAAACTGGTGTGATCGTTCAAGAGTCTCCTGAATAGGATTCGGTAACGAAATATTAAGTGCCCTCGATTTGTCGTGGGTTAATTTGCAGACCCGATATTTCCGAAAATGGATGTAAAATCGCGTATAGGTTAGGAAGGGACGTAATAGGTGATGACAACGCCAATAAAAGGTCGTCAGCAAAGAGCAAGCACTTATGCTCATCTTCACCGCAAACTATGCCCCCTGACATCTGGACTCGACCGGATCTGATTGCCAACGGCTCTATTGCTAGGGCGAATAGCAGCGGTGACAATGGACATCCCTGCCTTGTTCCCCTTCTAATATCGAATGGTGGGATGATATCCCCGCAGTCTCAAAGATGCCGAGGGACAATCATACAGTGTTCGTAGGAGGACCAGAAAGCGCTCGCCGAAGCCGAAACGGTGCAGTACATCGAATAAATTATTCCCACGAGAGGGAGTCAAACGCTTTCTGAACGTCCAACGAAAGCCAGCATTCCCCGCCTGGGACCTTTCCCGTCCCAGTCGACTGAATTGCTGAAATTAAATTTATAATCTACTACGAGTCTGATCCGATGCCTGACGATTGGGGATGAAACCAGCCTGATCTGGATGGATGTCATTGGAAAGAAACGTATTTAATCTGAATGCTAACACCTTCGTCATTATCTTGAGATCTGTATTGATCAGGGGAGATTGGGCGATAGTTGGCGTAATCTCCATGATCTCGACCCGGTTTTGGTATAACATGGAGATACGCTACATTTTCGTGATTAGGGATAGTGTTTCCCCTCCTCAAGTCGTTAAAATAGGAACACAGGTGTGTACAAGAAATCTCATTATATTTCCTATAGTAATGGCCTGTAAAGCCGTCCGGTCCCGGAGCTTTAGATGGATGAATAGTTTTTATGGCCAATTTTAATTTCCCGCCTCTGTAAATTCCCCGTCCATTAAGTCCATGTGGGCCTGGGTAAGTCGGGCAGTTGCATGTCGTGAAAAAACTGTTCCGCTTTGGAGGACTTGTAGCTAGCGGGAGAGCTATATAGAGTGGCATAGAATTTTGAAATTCCCTGAGAATGGATTCGGGGTTCTGAGTGGGGTGACCTGAGGGTAATCGCAATTTAGGTAACGTTGAAACATATTGTCTGGGCACTAACTTCCTAGCTAACATGGTGGTGGGTTTATCACCCATTGTATAGAATTTATGCTTAGACCAGCTAATATGCTTTTCTGCTTGGGTGGTCAGACTTAGATTAAGTGCCAACCGTGCATCGTCAATTTTACGTCCTAATGTCGGTCTGGGGGTTTCTGCGCTGTTCATCTAACCAGGTGGTCCAGGTCAACTTCTAACTGCCGCACTGTCTGTTCCCGGTTTCTCTTTTCCCTAGCAGCCAATTGAATCAGTTATACCCCGTACCGTGACTTTGTGTGCCCCACAATTAATGGTAGGGAGGTGTCTGATGCCTTGTTATTTCTGAAGTACTCCTGTAGCTCCTTTTCAAATCACTGTGTACAGTAAGGGGTCGTTTAATAAACTAGGGTTAAGTCTCCATGAAGGACCAGGTTTAGACCACAGTCCTTTCACTGAAAGTTTAATTGGAGAATGATCTGACCATGGGGTCGACAGTATTCCTAACCGACGTCATGTACGGGAGCAAGGGTGTGCGCACTAAAACGTGGTAGATCCGCGAATACGTGTGATGTACCTGGGAGAAGTGTGTATAGTCTCTAACCGTGGGATTACATTCCCTCCACTGCGTCAATCAAATCATATAAATGGAGTAGACGCGCAACCTTACTGCTACCGGTCGGTGGTCGTCTGGCTGGGGTCAGATTTGTCCATTATTCTGTCTAGCGGGATATTGCTGTCTCCTCCCATAATCACCTGTCCCAAATATCTTAGGCATCAAAATTCTGAGCATTTTGCTGAAGAATTCCGTCTGTCCCGTATTGGGGCGTAATAGGATATAAAGGAGACCAACTGGTCATGGAGGCGACCCGCCACCATAACATATCTGCCTCCCCTATCTCTCACACTGTGAGGGGAGTGAAGGGAGTCCGCTTGGACAAGCAGATCGTCACCCCTCCCCGTTTGGTAGGTCCGCTAGCCAAGTAAAATTGTGGGTATTTTACATTTAGGTACCTAGGGGCTGAAGATTTAGAGAATGGGTCTCCTGCAACAAGAGGACATCTGCTTTTTGTTTTTGATAGAATTGAAAGGCCTTAGTTCTTTTAATGGGGAATTAAATCCATGTACATTATGGGTGATAATTGAATAGTCTGTGGGAAAACTACTGGCCATCGTGGTAGGGCAGCTCACTCTTACCTTGTGTCAACCAGAACCAACATGAGGCCCATCAAGATGTAACTTCGGCACGATCCGGGTCCGGACCAAGCGGGCACAGTGGAGCACCGGAGCCGGAACTCGGGGGGGGAAGGGTAGAGCCATAGAGGAAAGAAAAGAAAAGATATAGGTAAAAGAGCAAAATACATTCGTTCGACCATAGGCCTGCAAAATTATTTACAGGCGACCTGAGATAGGATACAACATTATGGGGATTAGCCCCAACCGGATACAACATCCGGATCTGTATTAGCAAGGGTACCCCCCTCCGAAGAGGAGAAGTAGTCTCGCAACTGGGTGGCATGGATAGCCCCCCCGAACCAACCTACTAAGGCCAAAAATACAGGCCAATAACATATAAAAAATATATAGAACATTCTTCCGATGCAATTGAACCCGAACAGTTATGTGTCCGTGTAGAGAAAAACAAAATAAAAAATAAAAACAAGTAACCAAAAATGGACCGGAACCAGAGGAGAAAATATAAAAATATAAAAAAAAATAAAAAGAATACAGTAAAATAAAACTTCTTATCTCTCCTCAGTCTTCCTCGCAAAATTTGAAGTCGAAAATCAAAAATCTTCAACGTAACGATCCGAGTAGAACTGGAACTGTGTGCTTCCCGCGCTGTCAGGGTGACTAAGTCCGGGCCGTGGGCATCAGTGTACTAAAGTTCAGTCAATAGAAAAAGGCATCTGCTCACCCCGAGTGAGGGGGTAGTTACGTCCGCTTTCAGGTCATCTGAGAAGATCCAGCCTTCTGCGAGTTTCGTCGGTTTTGCCACAGTGGAGAGATGGGTTGATGCTCCTGACGTGAGGCGGAGGCATTTGAATCCTGAGTGATGATACCAAGACCCAGTAAAAGATCTTCGCCTTCTGAAAACTTTGTGAAGGAATGGGATCGTCCCTGATATGAGAACGACAGCCGAAAGGGGAAAGCCCAACGGTATTTTATCTGTTTACGAACAAGCTGCTGTAGCAGAGGTTTCAGGCTCCTGCGTTTTTGCACCGTTAAAGGAGCTAGGTCAGTGAAGAGTTGAATCTGAGCTCCATACAGTGACAGATCCTGTCTATTGCGAGCTGCTAGCATCAGCCGTTCCTTGATACTGTAGTAGTGCGGCTTGACTATAATATCACGCGGGAGGCCGTCCTTCCTTGGGGCCGTTAGGGCCCGATGAATGCGGTCGATTTCCATATGATGTGCTTTAATGTCAGGGATCAGGTCTTTCATCAAATCTCTCATGGCTCCTTCTAAGTCAGTGTGATTTTCTGGGAGACCACGTATGCGCACATTCTCCCTGCGAGAGCGGTTCTCCAAATCTTCGATCTTATTATAAGCCTCCTCCAACCTATCTTGAAGGTCAGCAATCATATTTGAGTTTTGGTTAACCTTTCTGACAGTACTATCCACTTTGGTTTCAATGATCTCAAATCGCTCTCCCAAGCCATGAATGTCTCTTTTGAGGTCTGTGGTAATCAATGTGCATGCTTTAGACAGCTCCTGTTGCAGCATTGCTGAGAAGCGAGTTAGCAGAACTGCATCCCCAGAATATGTTGGTGGTTGAGGTGTCAGGGCATTTAGGCTAAATTGACTAAACACAGCCTCTGTCAGCTCTGCCATATTTCTGTCCATGGATGACATAGGTGAATCAGCCATGTCCTGCATGCCTCTATATGTGGCAGGGGATTGGGGCTGTGAGGAAGACTCACCCTGCAGCTCAGCCTCTTGTTCTCCCGATGACTGAGAGGAGAAGGGATCCCTGGGATGGTCAGCCAGGATCTCCTCTTCCTCCTGCTGAGATTTCTGCGTCTTGGAGGCCTGGCTGCCTCGTGTATCGACGCGGCCCGGCGCCATCTTGGATTGCGGCTTGTTACCAGGGGAGGGCCCCATTCCGTGGGACTTAGCCTGATATTTCTGGCCTTTTTTGGGTTGTCCTCTCGCCCTCCTGTTCATTACCGCCGCGGGACACCAATCGTGCTGTTCCCGGCGACAGAGAGCTGCTGCCTGTGCTAGTTTTAGCTGTCGTTGGCCGGGGGGGTGCGGAGCTCCTTCAGAACACCTCCGTCCTCGTGAACCCGCGCATGCGCACTGCAGCCATTTTTTAGCTAACTGTATTAGTTCATGCATTTGGGACCTGGGTGGTTGGTCGGGTTTGTACCGCCAGCGATGCACCCTCTGAGCCCGGACGGTTGTGGTTACCCCCAGAATGGCCTAGATCTCTGCCTTCAGTCGCTCATAGTCGCTGATGTTGATGGGAGGTCAAAATAGGCCTTTTGCGGGTCACCGGTGAGGAAAGGGGAGATAATGCCAGCCCATTGGTCACGGGGCCACCCCTCTCTCTCTGCCATCCTTTCAAAGGTAGTAAGAAAGGCCTCTACGTCATCGCTGGGTGTTAATTTTTGTAAAAAATGGCTGGCTCTCAGGGACACTTGGTTGCCAGCGGCAACGACTGCTTGCTCTCGTCCCTCAGCCAGCTGCTGTACCGCCTCCTGCAAGGCAGCCACCTGAGCTTGAGTGGATTCCTGCTGGGCCGTAAACTGGGCGGCTAGCAGCCATGTGTTTTCCTGCTGTGCAGCTATAGCCTGTGCCAGGGCCCTGCTGCTGACTTTACCCAAGACATGCCATAAGCACACTGTCTCTTTAAATGTCAGTTTTTAGTTTTAAACGTTTTTTTGCGCCTGCAAATGCACTTTGCCCGCATTCTCCACCAGTTGTGAACTTTGGAGGTTGTTTAGCTCTGTGGAATTAAGTGCGTAAACCGGTAACGTTGAACAAAAAGGGTTTTTATTTGTGACCAAATCAAAAACAACACTTTCTTCAGAACACAGGGGAAAAACATTAAAGTAAAAGTCCGCTTGTCTCCAGCATAAATAAAAAAGACTGTTTTTCTTCAGCACAGTAATAAATCAAAACAAAGGCACATACGGTTTTAGGCAGAACTTCCAGTCCTTGCTGACCCTTTACCAGCTTCTCAGCAGTACACAGCTTCTGCAGACAGGTGCACTCCCATACGCCTCCACACCCTCTATCAGCACTTCCTGTCTTTTAAGCTGATTTCCTCGAAGTTCTTAACCCCCGGTGTGCTTGACAGCCAGTGGTCAGGAGAGGAGGCTCTTTCCCTCCCGAACGTCATTTTAGAGCCTCCGAAATCCTGGGCCCCAAATGACATTTTAACAAGGGCAGAGAGGATTGTAGGCCAGTCCTCTCTGGAACAACTTTTATTGCCCAGAATTTCTCACCCCCTCTGGGTGATTTCCTGAACCCTATACTATTGCCTTATAGGGACCACACTCCAAATATTGGCCCAACATAGCGTCCGTCCAGGACCCAACCCTGGCGTCCTGTACAATACACATAATATGTATTTTCTTTTGTTACACCCATTTCCTACCAGCTGGACATTTTATATCTGGTCATTTGATTGGAGCACAGACTTTTACACAGCGATAATAATGTGATAAAATGTTCAATCTTTGGAACATTACACAGAAAGTGATAATGAGGGGGAGGAGTCAATAACCCAATGATGGTGGTCTTCAGGATCAGTCCAGTCTTCATCTTGGTTGTTCTCCCCCCTCACTCTCTGACCTCTAGTGGGGCTCAGCCCCGCTGTTATTCGTGACTAAATCATGGACTAAATAAGCAAGTGCAGGGGGTGGGGACCCTCGTCCTATAATCCCCTCATCACTGTCACTCCTATAAAAGACAGTTCTCGTTGTTTCCTCACTCTCTGACTAAGGTCCATGAATAAAGAAATGATCTGGTAGGAGATCAGAGGACCCATTTACTAGTTACCTTGAGGGGGGAATTGTAAGATCCTCAGAGACAAAGCTGCCTGATGTGGGCAGAGTCCTGGTTTAGGGGAACCAATCAGCTCATGTCTAGTAATAATCTTTGTATTTCTATTTTAGTAGATGGACGGGAGATGAGGAAAACCTCAGAGGATTGTCTCACTTTGTCTCCAGACTGTAAAGTAGAAGATGAGGACATCGCACAGTATAGTCCAGGAGAAATCCCGACTACCTCAAATGTCCATCCAGCACCATACAGTGTAGATGGACCATTGTATTCCTCTTATCCTGAGGAACCTCAGACTGTGCGGGACGGCGCCGGACCATCGTATTCCTCTTATTCTGAGGAACCTCAGACTGTGCGGGACGGTGCCGGACCATCGTATTCCTCTTATTCTGAGGAACCTCAGACTGTGCGGGACGGTGCCGGACCATCGTATTCCTCTTATCCTGAGGAACCTCAGACTGTGTGGGACGGTGCCGGACCATCGTATTCCTCTTATCCTGAGGAACCTCAGACTGTGAGGGACGGTGCCGGACCATCGTATTCCTCTTATCCCGAGGAACCTCTGACTGTGAGGGACGGTGCCGGACCATCGTATTCCTCTTATGCCGAGGAACCTCTGACTGTGCGGGACGGTGCCGAACCATCGTATTCCTCTTATCCCGAGGAACCTCAGACTGTGAGGGATGGTGCCGTCCTTCCAACAGTGAAGACGTTTTCCTGTACTGAGTGCGGGAAATGTTTCCCTTCTAAATCCAGTCTTAATGTGCATATAAGATCTCACACAGGGGATAAGCCGTATTCCTGTCCTGAGTGTGGGAAATGTTTCTCAGTGAAGTCCAATCTTTACACACATCAGAGATCTCACACGGGGGAGAAGCCATATTCCTGTCCTGAGTGTGGGAAATGTTTCTCACGGAACTCCCTTCTTTCCAAACATCAGAGGTTTCACACAGGGGAGAAGCCGTATTCCTGTCCTGAGTGTGGGAAATGTTTTTCAGAGAAGTCCAGTCTTTACACACATCAGAGATATCACACGGGGGAGAAGCCGTATTTCTGTCCTGAGTGCGGTAAATGTTTTTGGCAGAAGTATGATCTTTTCAAACATCAGAGATCTCACACAGGGGAGAAACCATATTCCTGTCCTGAGTGCGGAAAATGTTTCTCACAAAAGTCTCATCTTTACACACATCAGAGATCTCACACGGGGGAGAAGCCATTTTCCTGTCCTGAGTGTGGGAAATGTTTTTCAGATAAGTCTGATCTTTCCAGACATCAGAGATCTCACACGGGGGAGAAGCCGTATTCCTGTGCTGAATGCGGGAAATGTTTTTCAGTGAAGTCCCATCTTTACACACATCAGAGATCTCACACGGGGGAGAAGCCGCATTCCTGTCCTGAGTGCGGGAAATGTTTCTCACGAAAGTCCCATCTTTACAGACATCAAAGATCTCACACGGGGGAGAAGCCGCATTCCTGTCCTGAGTGCGGGAAATGTTTCTCACGAAAGTCCCATCTTTACAGACATCAAAGATCTCACACGGGGGAGAAGCCGTATTCCTGTCCTGAGTGAGGGAATTGCTCCTCACTGAAGTCCTGTCTTGCTGTACATCAGGGGTCCCACACAACCCTCGAGGTGTATTAGTGAGTGCGGGAAATGTCTTGTATGTGAATGTTGCTGGACATCACAGGTCTCATGTGGGGAAGAAGCACACCCTGATATACACCTCAGATATACTCCATGGCTGATCTTCATCATGTAAGAAACACTTCATAAGGAGATCAGAGATCACCAAAGACATGGATGAAGTGTTGTACCGTGTTGGCCATTGATAGCAGTATAAAAAATGGAGTCATTACCTCTCATTGGCTGAGTACATTTTGTGGTGGAAGATTTCACAAACACTTAGAGGTCTGTTTATAAATAAAATAGTTGAACGTTTATGACCGGCATTCACCCAGCTGTGATGAATATTGGCCGTATTTTATTTCATACTCTGATTTCCTTGACTCCATCTAGTGACCATAATGCAGTATTGCACTAATTGAGGTATTTCAGGAAAAATACCCGATTATGGCCACTAGATGGAGCTGATGATCATAGGAAATCACTGTGTTAGATCACAGCCAGAAATTGTAACAGCTGGATGAATGATTGTCACATTAGTCCAATAAATTCTTTGAGAAACAGACGTCTTATTTCCCTTCATCAGACATGTCTTCATACTAATACCTGAGATCATACTCATACACTTATCAGTACAGTACACACTGAAGGATAGAACTTAAATAAGACAACACTATTACACTAACCATTGAATTAAAATGAGAAATACTATGTTTGGACTTTAGATGGCGCTAAGTATAATAGCAATTATCTCCAGCTAGTGGCAAATGTAGTATTATCTATTTTAAATCAATGGAAATTATTCGACCAGCAAATAGCCAATTAAACTCCATTTTTCCCTCATTCACACAGAAGGAATGTACATGTATTTTCACCCGGAAAATTGCTGTACAATTATTTATGACTAGACCCCTAAATGTCAGGAGACGTTTATATAAAGATGGGAAGTATGGAGCAGATAAATGAATAGACCTCCTAGCAATGTTATTACCAGGCTGCAGCTAGGGGGAGCTCTAATGATTAGGTGTGACCACAGCAGAGTGATCCCATCTAGCTCTCATTAACCCTTTCACTGCCAGAGCTGGTTTTCCATTATTTTTGCACACATGGTAAAATGCAGATTTTGGGCCTGACGATTAGATAAAACCCCTAAACATATATTTTCTGAAAGCAGAGGCCCTGGAGAATAAAATGGTGGTAATTGTTAAGGTGTTCCTCGTACACAAATGTCACCTTCATATCCGGGTTTATTTTCTCCTTTTCCCCCATTTTCTATGGTGTGATCTTTTCTACAATACTTTGTTATAATAATGTAACACGTTGTGTATTGTATTGTACACAAATTAATAATGACTCCGCCTCCACATTCCAGACACGTCATTTTCCTGACCAATCTGATTTCTTCCTTTACTATTCCCTGATTTTATGACTGCAATCTTGTTATAAGTAACATTATAATAAAAAGTTTATTGAATGAAGAAAAATAAAGAGTGTGTGTCGGTGTAATGATGAAAATCTGTGATATGAAACATTTCTCATCGGTGACACTATAAAAGTCTTTACAGGTCATTAGTTTAGAGTTCGGGGTCATTATTCTCACCATCTGCAGAGATCTGCCTTGTTCTGCACTAGGGAAATGCACATCTGTGCAAGACACATAGTTAACAATTGTTTTCTATGTCTGGTTCACACCCAAACCCGTGTGTGATGTGCGGGGCGGAGCTGTGTGGGGTTATGCAGCATGTCTGCAGTTTTCCGCACCTAAACTGAAGGAAACTGACAGCGCCGCTCTGCACTCCATGTGAGAGGAGAGTCGTGTGTCCCCACAGATAAGAGAGGACAGCAGGAGGAATCATGGGGGACAGGAGCATGTGATCAGTGTGGTGGGGGAGAAGTATAAGAAATGATCTCCTTACCTGCCCATCTCCTACGCATAGTTCAGAAAAGAACATTTGCGTTTATATGGGGATCTTCAATACCGCTCATACCTCAACACACATTATACTTACCCAAAACTCTCCAAGGTCTAGGAGTACCAAGTTTTGCTACTTATTATAGAGCAGCCCACATAGCCAGTTCACCTAAATACCACGCCACACAGGAAATTCCTCTATGGGTGTGGATAGAAGCTTACGATTGTGACCCTATATCGATCTCCAATGTTTTATGGATCCATTCCAAGAGTCGCCTAGGATTATATAATCCCATAACTGAACATTTCCTATCCATATGGGAAAGGTTCAAATTTAAATATAATCTACAATCTCCACACAACCCTCTCCTCTCCTTCCTCCGGAACCCAACCTTTTACCCGGCATGGACCTTTCCTCTATTAAATCATGGTCATCATTACACATACTCCAATTCACAAATGTGTAAATTCATCCCCTTTATCCCCTTTCCGTCTCTCTGCGAAGCACATGGCATCCCACAATCTGAGATGTAAATACAATTATTTTTCACACCTAACACCAATACTGATGTACCTCTGAATCTTTTCACTAGCTATGAATCCGCCTGTAAGAATGACCCCCACGCTAAAGGACTAATTTCCTCCCTCTATTCACAACGACTTCTAAATTCCGATACGGATAGACCTACTTATGTGTGGAAATGGGAGGAGGACCTGGAATATACCTGAACCATGCAGAATGCCGTAAGATTTGGTCAACAACTAAATCATCTTCCCCTAATGTATCAGCCACGGAAACCAATTACAAAGTACTAACTGGTACCAACCAGAATTGCTGAATGTATCCCTGACTATCCCGATCATTGTTTCCGTGGCTGTACAGAGGAAGGGACATAGAGACATATTTGGTGGTCCTGTCCAATAGTAAAGACATTTTGGAAATACATTTTTACACATGCCTCCAAAATGTTCAAAATAACCCTTCAACCTAATCCCGTCACTGCATTACTTACCTCAAACCGGATGGCCTGACTCCTCCCCAATTCAGGCTCTTTGTATTTCTGATCACAGCAGCAAAACAAACTGTGGCGAGAGCTTGGAAAACCTCTTCTTTGGCATTGGCTGAGACAAAACAAAGAATGAACAATGTTATGATACGCGCCAAAATGGCGGCCATTGAACAAAACCAACATTCCGTAAATGATGGCAAGCCTGGATAGAGCACTTCTTGCCATCATCATTTAATGACAATGTTTTGATGCCATGGTAGATGAGCAGAATTGGTGCTGATTGTGATTGCGACCTTTGGATCAGCCCGGTGGACCCTTCGTCACTCTTCACTCTCTTCACTCTCTACTTTTCACTCCCCTCTTTTCTGATCTGTTTCTCCTTATATTTTATGATTTGGTAGTTTATCGGGTTACAAAAAAAGTATTAGTGATGAGAAATATCTCATTAACTCAAGATGGTTCAAGAAATCTTTATTCAGTTCCTTATAGTTATAAGAATTACTAATTGTCGTCGATAATATAGTTGGTTGCAGAGCTTTTTTTTCTCAGAATATAGGTGCAGGAACTCAACCACGACCCCGTTCAGAGTTCACAAACAGTAGAAGGGTCTTAAAGGGGCATTAAATACGAGGATTGCATTACATACAGAGTGCAGAGTTCAGGGGGGTTACACACAGTGCAGAGCTGTCACTTGTAAACACAGAAACCAGACTTCTGTGTTTACAAGTGATTGTGGTGAGCAGGCACCAAAGGGTCTGAGCCAGAGGTGGTGGAACTGAGTTCCCCCAAGTTCCCCCTGAAAAAAACCCCTGGTTGGTTGTATAAATAATTGTTATTAAATTATATAAATATTTCATAATTTCCTATATTCTAATCAATACTATATTTGTAACCATTTATAAACATAATATAATAATTCTGAATTGTATAATGTACAAGTATTCATTCCATTGTACATGTATTTATTTTATTTTTTATTATTAAAATATTTTTGACTAGGAAATGATCTCCTGTACGTCTCTCCCTGCAGCTGCTGAAAGCTGCTTCTCCTCCTCTCCCTCCTGCCAGTGTTTAGTGACCACAGGGCAAGAAGCCAAAAAGGGGGTCATAAAAAAGAGTCCCATTTTTGCAATTGGCTGCATCATTCATTAAAGGCCTGACGCATTTTGTGTAAAAAACACTCCTCAGGGGAAGATGCAATGGAATATCGGAAATAACAGAGTAAATTCTAATCAGGAATTCATCTGTGTGACGTCTTTGGGCGTCGCATTGATGGGCGTACAATGTCTATCTCAGCCGACACAGCGTGTTCGCGTGGCGTCGGTTTTTGGGCGGGATCACACACCGCCTGGCCGGGGCCCCGCCCCTCCTGCACTATCGAGCCCAAAGCGACGGTGGTGGGATCACGCATGTGCAGGACGCTACTTGGGCGTCTCCCCAGCTTGTTGCCACTTGCATACAGACACTACAGTCTTGACCCCTGCCTTTCAGCACACAAAGGTAATACCTCACGACCCTTATACCTCGTCTACTTAGTAAGCACTCATTCCTACCTCCATGGGCCTATTCTGATGGATCTACCCATCCATTACAGGTATATTATGGGAAATGGGAGGCCTGCTGGTTTGTCTGTGTGTCAGATAAGCTGTCGTGGATGGAAGGTCGTAAACGGTGGTGACCGTTACACCCACATATCATCATGATGGAATATTTGGCTTCATGACAAAATGGCAGCCTGCTGTTCTTTGGGGATGATGTCTTTGCGCCACATTGCTTGCTGGAGTTTCTGCCACCTCTGTTCCCGGGACGGACAGCCCTTTGGCCCAGTCTTCACATACACCATGCCTGGCATTATTTGTAAGTACCAGATTTGACCATGTCTTCTCTGGTAAAATTGAGTCAATATCTTGATTAGAATTTACTCTGTTGTTTCAGATATCCCATTGCATCTGCCCCTGAGGAGTGTTTTTTACATGAAACGCGTCGGGCCTTCAATGAATGATGCAGCCAATTGCGCAAATGGGTCTCTTCAAATTTTATGATCCCTTTTTTCTTACAACATGTATGATCTCATCATCATATGTTGCTGTGTGTTGCTCAGTTTTTATGGATTCATATGCGATTACATCGATCAATAATGTATTGCTATGTGTGTTTATACGATGTCATGTTTATATGAATGTACTGTTTGGTTATGCCTTGTGCTTTTTCTACACGCTACCTGTTTTATTTCTTCTTTCTTACTATCAATACAACACATGTATGCATATTTCTAGTGTTTCATTTTTCATTTTTAGCAACCCCCTCAGGTCCACTGTTTCACTCAAAGTCCCAAACTCCTTTGTCTTCGCAAATATGGGATGGAGACACATCTTATGTCCCAAAGTGCCGACCGGCGTTCCCCTCGCTTCTTTATCACCTAGAAGAGCATTATGTGTCACAGCGCTGTCCTATTGTGTGTGCCGCCCATCAATTATCACAAATACACTAAAATATGTGGAGACATTCATATATAAAGTGCTAGGGGCTCCAATAATATTCTAAAGGGGAAGTAGTGGATCTGCAGAGAACAGCATCTTGAGCACAAAGCACTTTATGTTGTATATAAATTTGCACATGGATCAGATTACTTCATTTATTGATAAACACCATAAGATGAATGAAGTAGGTGTAAAGTGAAAGCAGTAGATCTGCAGAGAATATTATTGGGGCCCCTAGCACTTTATATATGAATGTCTCCACATATTTTAGTGTATGTGTGATAATTGATGGGCGGCACACACAATAGGACAGCGCTGTGACACATAATGCTCTTCTAGGTGATAAAGGGAAGACTTACCTTTGTTACAGCAGCAGTCCGGTAGAAGTTATTTCTGGAGGTATTTGAGTTGTTACACATAGCGCAGGTTTTTTTCTATTTATATTGGGGACATTATTGCCCAAATCTGGGGATCAGGAGCCATTTCCACCATTTACTCTCGGCTGGGGTTCTTTGTATCCATATAACAGATGTTCTACATGACTAAATCTCACATCAATTTTACTGCAAAATCAAAGGGGCCAAAATGTCTCCCCCCTCCCCCGAGCAGTAATATATTTCTATCCCCCTTGGTGGGAGTGGAGATGACCCATCTATAAGGATATACAGTACATACACACAGCACAAGGCCGTGTTCACACTACGAGATGTTTCTCTGGGCTGCAGTTTCTCTGAGCTCCACAAGGTGGTGATCTCACTTATATCATAGAGACAGGAAGTCTCTATGGAAGACAGGAAGTGATGTTTAGTTACAGACAGGAAGTTTCTGGTGAGAGGTGAGTCGGGAGGAAGTAGAGAGGAGACGTTGCTGGAAGAGGTAGTAGAGGAGGTATAAGATCTTATTTTCTATTTACACCCAGTAACCCCGTCATGTCCGTCCTCTTCCTCCATAGTCACTGTGACGTCTTTTATCTCCAGCAGATGATGATACACACATATATAGTGTGGAAATGTAGAATATCCCCGTATATTACAATGAGGGAATTTATGGTCTGTACCACGAGGGGAGTTATTGATGTCAGTAAATGTCGGTTCCAGACATTGTATGTGGGGGGAATGAAATGATAATTAAGGCTTAATTTCCATGGACGTTTTTACAGCCACTTTTCTGAGCGTTTTTTTGCAGCTTAAAAACGGCTCTCCATGTTGGTCTATGGCCCCATGCCCACCATGATGTTTTTGAGCTGTAGATGGCTGAGCCATTTTTAAGCTGCAAAAATAAAACAGGACCAGTAAGTTCTGAAGCTCCAGCGTTAGAGCTGTAAGCCTCGTCCTGCGTTTCTTTCTCTATTCAAAATCAATGGTTCCCTATGGGAGCCCATTGATTTGAATAGAGGTCGCACCAGAAGTTGGATCAAGATGATCCGACTTGCAGGGGGCACTGGTGTGCAGAGAATCTTGAAGGGGAACCACACGCAAATTAAAAA